>NW_026286722.1:0-32181 GCF_023373465.1 Oncorhynchus keta | reverse complement strand
ACCAACCAATACCTGTCCATCCAACCAACCATTACCAACCATGCCTGTCTGTTCAACCAACCAACCCAGCCAATATCAACCAGCCAGCCAATGCCAACCAATACCTGTCCATCAGCCAACCATTTACCAACCATTACCTGCCTATTCAACCAGCCAACACCTGCACAGCCAATCAAAACTAACCAATCAATACCAACCCTTAAGTTTGCAGAATTCCATAAAATGTCCTACAGTTCTTTTATTTTTCCTCAGAAATCCTGGTTGGATTATTCCTAGAATAAGCAGGAAAACCAGGATTTGTGGCCAACCAGAGATTGTTGGGAAGGTTATTTTTAACCTACCAACCTTCCTTTCTTCTGGGTCTGAAGTCTTCATCTTTGTTCCAGTGTGTGTTCCTGCTTCTATCCTGTTCTCTCCTCACTAATATACCTCTTCCCACCCTCTTCCCATCCCACTTCTCATTCCTCTTTCCATCACTTTCTCCCATACCTCTACCCATTTTTCTCTCCTCCTCTCTCCTAAACTCCTTCTCATAATCCCTCTCACCTCCTCCTCTCTCCCCCTCCCTCTCCTAAACCCTCTCTCCCTATTCCTCTCACCTCCTCCCCTCTCTCCCCTCCCTCCCCCTTCTCTCTCCCTCTCTCCTAAACCCCTCCTAGTGCCTCTCCACCTCCTCCCTCTCCTATCCCCTCTCTCAATCTTTCTCCTCCTCCCTCCTCTCTCTTCTCCCTCCTCTCCTTGCTTCTCTCTCCTCCCTCTCTCACCAAACCCTCTCTCCTAATCCTCTACCTCCTCCCTCTCTCCTATGCCCCTCTCCACCTCCTCCTCTCTCCCTAATCCCTTGCTTCTCACTCTCTCACATCATATATATATATCCATCGTCATCTTTATCTCATCTCCTATATCCATAATCCCATCTTAGAAGCTGGCCGCATGTCATATATACCAATAGCCATGTTTAGATGGTTCATCTCCACTCTGCATATATATGTATATCACTCTTTATCTTTCCTCTTTCCTAATCACCTCTCTCTCCTCTCTAATCTCTCTCTCCTTCCCTCTCTCCTTCTCTTTCTCTTCTCCCTCTCCTTCTTCTCTCCTCTCTCTCTCTCTCCTAAACCCTCTCTCCTAATCCTCTCCTCCTCTCTCTCTTCTTCCTTCTCACCTCCTCTCCTCTCTCCTAATCCCTTTCTCCTCCTCCTCTCTTCCTCCCTCTCCTCCTTCTCTCCTCCTCCTCTCTCCTCATCCATCTCCCTTCTTCCTCCCCTCCTCCTCTCTCCTCCTCCCCATCGTTCCTCTCCCCTCCTCCCTCTCTCCTCCCTCCTAATCTCTCTCTTCCTCCCTCTCCTCCTTCTGTCCTCCTCCCTCTCTCCTCATCCATCTCCCCTCTCCTTTCCTCTCCCTCCTTCCCTCCTCCCTCCTCCTTCCTCTCCCTCCTTCCTCTCTCCTTCCTCTCTCCTCTCCCCCCCTCCTTCCTCTCTCCTCCTCCCTCTCTCTCTCTCCTTATCCCTCTCTCATCATCCCTCTCCTCCCTCTCCTTATCCCTCTCCTCATCTCTCTCCTTCTCCATCTCCCTCCTCCCTCTTCCTAATCTCCTCTCTTCCTCCTCTTCCCTCTCTCCTCCATCTCCCTCCTTCCTCTCCCCTCTTCCTCCCCTCTCCCTTCCTCTTCCTCGCTCCTTATCCTCCTCTCTCCTCTCTCATCTCCCTCCCTTCTCCCCTCCTCCCTCTCTCTCCTCTCTCTCTCTCTCTCTCTCCCTCTCCTCTCCCTTCTCCCCCCTCTCTCTCTCTCTCTCTCTCTCTCAACTATCTCACGTCAGTGTTTTCTTCCTCAGAGTCCTCTGATGTTTGAGGACAGATGCAGCAGGATGTGATCATGGTGCTGAAGTTCCCTCCAACTCTCCTGTGACCCACGTAGCAGCCAACACCCTGCCCACCTCTCTGTCCCTGCTGCTGTCACTGTCACCTGCAGCAGACTGTTCGCTGTCAATCATAAGACAACACCGTCGGGTGTAGTGTGTGTGTGTGTGTGTGTGTGTGTGTGTGTGTGTGTGTGTGTGTGTGTGTGTGTGTGTGTGTGTGTGTGTGTGTGTGTGTGTGTGTGTGTGTGTGTGTGTGTGTGTGTATGTGTGTGTGTGTGTGTGTGTGTGTGTGTGTGTGTGTGTGTGTGTGTGTGTGTGTGTGTGTGTGTGTGTGTGTGTGTAGCCGTGTGTGTGTGTGTGTGTGTGTGTGTGTGTGTGTGCGTGTGTGAGAGAGATAGATAGGTGTAACCATGCATTGTGTGTTCTCAGGTCTCCGTGGGGCTCCAGGTTACCCCTAGAACAGGCTCATCACCTGCCCATTGAGATGGACCCTCTCATAGGTCAGAACACGTCATGTGATACCCTGGTGGTCAGACTTTTGGTAACACTTTTTGCCCAAATTAGAGGCCATAGGTTGTTAGGCATCAGATCATACACATTATAGTTTCTATTAGCATTGTTATTTTGTGTGTGTGCGTGCGCCTGTGTGTGTGTGTAGCCAACAACTCAGGTGAGTAAGCTGCCAGATCACAGACCTGGTGGACCAGAGCATCCAGATCAACACACACTGCTTCGTGGTTACCGCCGACAACCGCTACATCCTGGTCTGTGGCTTCTGGGACAAGAGCTTCAGAGTCTACTCTACCGAGACAGGTACCTGTGACAGTACTACTATACTACTACTATAAGACTATACTATATACTAAACTATATACTATACTATATACTATATACTATCTAAACTGGGACAAGAGCTTCAGAGTCTACTCTACCGAGACAGGTAGCTCTGACAGTACTACTATACTACTACTATATGACTATATACTATACTATATACTATACTATATACTATACTATATACTATCTAAACTGGGACAAGAGCTTCAGAGTCTACTCTACCGAGACAGGTAGCTGTGACAGTACTACTATACTACTACTATATGACTATACTATATACTAAACTATATACTATACTATATACTATACTATATACTATCTATACTGGGACAAGAGCTTCAAAGTCTACTCTATCGAGACAGGTACCTGTCACAGTACTACTATACTACTACTATACGACTATACTATATACTAAACTATATACTATACTATATACTATATACTATCTATACTGGGACAAGAGCTTCAGAGTCTACTCTATCGAGACAGGTACCTGTACTACTATACTAGTATTACTATACCATACTACTATACTATATACTATACTATATACTATACTATCTATACTGGGACAAGAGCTTCAGAGTCTACTCTACCGAGACAGGTACCTGCCACAGTACTACTACTATACCATACTATACTGTATACTATATACTATCTATACTGGGACAAGAGCTTCAGAGTCTACCCCACTGGGACAGGTACCTGTCACAGTACTGCTATAGTATTACTATACTACTATACTATATACTATCTATACTGGGACAACAGCTTCAGAGTCTACCCCACTGGGACAGGTACCTGCCACAGTACTACTACTATACTATACTACTATACTATATACTATCTATACTGGGACAACAGCTTCAGAGTCTACCCCACTGGGACAGGTACCTGCCACAGTACTACTACTATACTATATACTATACTATATACTATCTATACTGGGACAACAGCTTCAGAGTCTACCCCACTGGGACAGGTACCTGCCACAGTACTACTACTATACTATATACTATACTATATACTATCTATACTGGGACAACAGCTTCAGAGTCTACCCCACTGGGACAGGTACCTGCCACAGTACTACTACTATACTATATACTATACTATATACTATCTATACTGGGACAACAGCTTCAGAGTCTACCCCACTGGGACAGGTACCTGCCACAGTACTACTACTATACTATATACTATACTATACACTATCTATACTGGGACAAGAGCTTCAGAGTCTACCCCACTGGGACAGGTACCTGCCACAGTACTACTACTATACTATATACTATACTATACACTATCTATACTGGGACAAGAGCTTCAGAGTCTACCCCACTGGGACAGGTACCTGCCACAGTACTACTACTATACTATATACTATACTATACACTATCTATACTGGGACAAGAGCTTCAGAGTCTACCCCACTGGGACAGGTACCTGCCACAGTACTACTACTATACTATATACTATACTATACACTATCTATACTGGGACAAGAGCTTCAGAGTCTACCCCACTGGGACAGGTACCTGCCACAGTACTACTACTATACTATATACTATACTATACACTATCTATACTGGGACAAGAGCTTCAGAGTCTACCCCACTGGGACAGGTACCTGCCACAGTACTACTACTATACTATATACTATACTATACACTATCTATACTGGGACTACTACACAGACCTGCTTACTACTACTATACTATATACTATACTATACACTATCTATACTGGGACAGCAGCTTACAGAGTTCCCCACTGGGACAGGTACCTGCCACAGTACTACTACTATACTATATACTATACTATACACTATCTATACTGGGACAAGAGCTCTCTACCCCACTGGGACAGGTACCTTACTACTACTATACTATATACTATACTATTATTCTATACTCAAGAGCTTCAGAGTCTACTTCAGGTACATTTACATTACTCAGGTACCTGCATTTACACAGTACTACACTATACTCTATACTATACACTATCTATACTGGGACAACAGCTTCAGAGTCTACCCCACTGGGACAGGTACCTCCACAGTACTACTACTATACTATATACTATACTATATACTATCTATACTGTCTACACCGAGAAAGGTATTATTAAACAGCACTACTATTATTCCTCAACAACCCTGAGGTGATCTACGAGATATAATACTACTACTTTACTACTACAATACCTCTACATTTTTCCTCAAAGCTGTCTACATTATTCCTCAATGCGTCTACATTATTCCTCAATAGGTCTACATTATTCCTCAATCTGTCTACATTATTCCTCAAAGCGTCTACATTATTCCTCAATCGTCTACATTATTCCTCAATAGGTCTACATTATTCCTCGATCTGTCTACATTATTCCTCAATAGGTCTACATTATTCCTCGATCTGTCTACATTATTCCTCAATGCGTCTACATTATTCCTCAATAGGTCTTCATTATTCCTCGATCTGTCTACATTATTCCTCAATAGGTCTACATTATTCCTCGATCTGTCTACATTATTCCTCAATAGGTCTACATTATTCCTCGATCTGTCTACATTATTCCTCAATAGGTCTACATTATTCCTCAATAGGTCTACATTATTCCTCAATGCGTCTACATTATTCCTCAATGCCACTACATTATTCCTCGATCTGTCTACATTATTCCTCAATAGGTCTACATTATTCCTCGATCTGTCTACATTATTCCTCAATAGGTCTACATTATTCCTCGATCTGTCTACATTATTCCTCAATCTGTCTACATTATACCTCCATGCGTCTACATTATTCCATGCGTCTACATTATTCTGTCTACATTATTCCTCAATACGTCCACATCTCTACCTCCTCCCTGTAGGTAAGTTGACCCAGATAGTGTTTGGCCACTGGGACGTGGTGACGTGCCTGGCCCGGTCAGAGAGCTACATCGGAGGAGACTGCTACATCGTGTCGGGGTCCAGAGACGCTACCCTGCTGCTGTGGTACTGGAGCGGACGCCATCACATCATTGGAGACAACCCCAACAACAGTAAGTCCGTGTGTGGAGGGGTGTGTGTGTTTGTGGAGTACATAGCAATATGCTTCTAAGAGGTGAAAGGGAAACCAGCTACATTTCCTGTCCTTTTTACAATATTATCAGCACATTAATCTCTTGCCTTGAACAATGATCCCCAACGGTCCCCACCGACTCCCAACGGTCCCCACCGACTCCCAACGGTCCCCAACGGTCCCCAACGGACCCCAACGGACCCCACCGACTCCCAACGGTCCCCACCGACTCCCAACGGTCCCCACCGACTCCCAACGGTCCCCAACGGTCCCCAACGGACCCCACCGACTCCCAACGGTCCCCACCGACTCCCAACGGTCCCCAACGGACCCCACCGACTCCCAACGGACCCCACCGACTCCCAACGGTCCCCACCGACTCCCAACGGTCCCCACCGACTCCCAACGGTCCCCACCGACTCCCAACGGTCCCCAACGGACCCCAACGGACCCCACCGACTCCCAACGGTCCCCACCGACTCCCAACGGTCCCCAACGACTCCCAACGGTCCCCAACGGTCCCCAACGGACCCCACCGACTCCCAACGGTCCCCACCGACTCCCAACGGTCCCCAACGGTCCCCACTGACTCCCAACGGTCCCCAGCGGTCCCCACCGACACCCAATGGTCCCCAACGGACCCCACCGACTCCCAACGGTCCCCAACGGTCCCCACCGACTCCCAACGTTCCCCACCGACTCCCAACGGTCCCCAACGATCATTTTGATCTCCATGAGCAGATACTTTCCCCATTTTTAATCTGCTCTTCGTATGTCACATTTTATTTAAAGTGTATTTAGTTTCAAGACACTTTAACAGAGAACAATTTAATGAATAAATGCGTTTCCTAGGTGACTACCCTGCTCCGAGAGCCGTGCTGACGGGTCATGACCATGAGGTGGTGTGTGTCTCTGTCTGTGCTGAGCTGGGACTGGTCATTAGCGGGGCCAAAGGTCAGTGTGTGTGTGTGTGTGTGTGTGTGTGTGTGTGTGTGTGTGTGTGTGTGTGTGTGTGTGTGTGTGTGTGTGTGTGTGTGTGTGTGTGTGTGTGTGTGTGTGTGTGTTTCTAAATCTCCATCCCTTCTCCCCTTCCTCCAGAGGGTCCATGTCTGGTCCATACCATAACAGGGGATCTGCTGCGGGCCCTGGAGGGCCCAGAGTTGTGCCTGAGGCCCCGCCTCATCTCTGTGTCCAGCGAGGGCCACTGTGTCATCTGTTATGAGAGAGGACGCTTCTGTAACTTCAGCATCAACGGGAAACTGCTGGCTCAGATGGAGGTCAACGACTCAACACGGGTACGACCACGGATACAGTATATATATATCAAATCAAGGCAAATTGTACGGGTCACATACACATGGTTAGCAGACGTTATTGTGAGTGTAGTGAAATGCTTCTAGATCCGACAGTGCAGCAGTATCTAACAGGTAATATCTAACAATTCCACAACAGAACCAAATACACACAATCTAGTAAAGGAATGGGATAAGAATATATATATATATATATATATATATATATATATATATGGATGAGTCGTGACAGAGAGGCTAAGATGCAATAGATAGTGAAGGACACAGTATACAGTATATACATATGAGATGAGTAATGAGAGATATGGAAACATTCTTGAAGTGGCATAATTAAAGAGACCAGTGTTCCATTTATTAAAGTGGCCATTGATATCAAGTCTGTAGGTAGGCAGCAGCCTCTCTGTGCTAGTGGTGGCTGTTTAACAATCTGATGGCCTTGAGATTGAAAAACAGCTTCTATCTCTCGGTCCCAGCTTTGATGCACCTGTACTGACCTTCTGAATGGTGAACAGTGGCTCAGGTGGTTGTTGTACTTGATTATCTTTTTGTTCTTCCTGTGACATCGGGTGCTGTAGGTGTCAGGTAGTTTGCCCCCGGTGGATACATTGCGCAGACCGCATCACCCTCTGGAGAGCCCTGCGGTTGTGGGCGGAGCAGTTGCCGTACCAGGCGGTGATATAGCCCGACAGGATGCTCTCAATTGAGCACCTGTAAAAGTTAGTGAGGGTTTTCGGTGACAATCCACATTTTTTTCAGCCTCCTGAAGTTGAAGAGGTGCTGTTGCGCCTTCTTCACCACACTGTCTTTGTGGGTGGACCATTTCAGTTTGTCCGTGATGTGTACGCCGAGGAACTTAAAACGTTCGACTTTCTCCACTGCTTTCCCATTGATGTGGATAGGGGGGTGTTCCCTCTGCTGTTTCCTGAAGTCCACGATCATCTCTTTTGTTTTGCTGACATTGAGTGAGAGGTTGTTTTCCTGAAACCACACCACACCGAGGGCCCTCACCTCCTCCCTGTAAGCCGTCTCGTCGTTTTTGGTAATCAAGCCTACCACTGTAGTTTTGTCTGCAAACTTGATGATTGAGTTGGAGGCGTGCATGGCCACGCAGTCGTGGGTGAACAGGGAGTACAGGAGAGGGCTGAGCACGCACCCTTGTGGGGCCCCCGTGTTGAGGATCAGCGGGGTGAAGGTGTTGTTTCCTACCTTCACCACTTGGAGACGGCCCGTCAGGAAGTCCAGTACCCAGTTGCACAGAGCAGGGGTCGAGACCCAGGGTCTCAAGCTTAATGATGAGTTTGGAGGGTACTATGGTGTTAAATGCTGAGCTGTAGTCGATGAACAGCATTCTTACATAGGTATTCCTCTTGTCCAGATGGGTTAGGGCAGTGTGATGTCGATTGCATCATCTGAGGACCTATTGGGGCGGTAAGCAAATTGGAGTGGGTCGAGGTTGTAAGTTAGAGGGTATATGATCCTTAACTAGCCTAAGACAGTTGTGAAGAGGGCACGAGGGAGACTGAAAAGATTTTGCATGGCTCCCAGATCCTCAAAAGGTTCTACAGCTGCACCATCAAGGTCAACCTGACTGGTGGCATCACCACCTGGTATGGCAACTGTTCTGCCATCTGACCGTAAGGCGCTACAGAGGGTAGTGCGTACGGTCCAGTACATCACTGGGGCCAAGCTTCCTGCCATCCAGGACCTCTATACTAGGCGGTGTCAGAGGAAAGCCCATGAAATTGTCAGAGACTCCAGTCACCCAGGTTATAGACTGTTTTCTCTGCTACTGCACGGCAAGCGGTACCGGAGCGCCAAGTATAGGACCAGCGAGCAGGCCTTTCTAATCGACCTGGCCCGGGTATCCTGGAAGGATATTGACCTCATCCCGTCAGTAGAAGATGTCTTGGTTGCTCTTTAAAAGTGATTTCCTCACCATCTTAAATAAGCAAAAAATGCAGAACTAAGAACAGACCCTTGGTTCCCTCCAGACCTGTCTGCCCTTGACCAGCACAAAAACATCCTGTGGCGTTTTGCATTAGCATCGAATAGTCATCGCGATATGCAACTTTTCAGGGAAGTCGGGAACCAATACACACAGTCAGTTAGGAAAACAAAGGCTAGCTTTTTTCAAGCAGAAATTTGCATCCTATAGCACTAACTCCAAAAAAGTTCTGGGACACTGTAAAGTCCATGGAGAATAAGAGCACCTCGTCCCAGCTGCCCACTGCACTGAAGATAGGAAACACTGTCACCACGATAAATCCACAATAATTGAGAATTTCAATAAGCATTTTTCTACGGCTGGCCATGCTTTCCACCTGGCTACCCCAACCCTTTCCAACAGCTCTGCACCCCCTGCAGCTACTTGCCAAAGTCCCCCCCACTTCTCCTTCACCCAAATCCAGACAGCTGATGTTCTTAAAGAGCTTCAAAACCAGGACCCTACAAATTGGTTGGACAATCTGGACCCTCTCTTTCTAACATTATCCGCAGAAATTGTTGCAACCCCTATTACTAGCCTGTTCAACCTCTCTTTCGTATCGTCTGAGATCAACAAAGTTTGAAATGCTGCCGCGGTTATCCCCCTCTTCAAAGGGGGTGACACTCAAACTGTTACAAACTGTTACAAACTGTTACAGACCTATATCTATCCTGCCCTCCCTCCCTCCCTCCCTCCCTCCCTCCCTCCCTCCCTCCCTCCCTCCCTCCCTCCCTCCCTCCCTTCCTCTCTCCCTCCCTCTCTCTCTCTCCCTCCCTCCTCCCTCCCTCCCTCTCTCCCCTCCCTCCCTCCCTCCCTCCCTCCCTCCCTCCCTCCCTCCCTCCCTCCTCCCTCCCTCCCTCCCCTCCCTCCCTCCCTCCCTCCCTCCCTCCCTCTCTCCCTTCCTCTCTCCCTACCTCCCTTCCTCCCTCCTTCCCCTCCCTCCTCCCTCCCTCCCTCCCTCCCTCCCTCCTCTCTCCCCTCCCTCCCGCCAGGCGATCCTGTTGAGTAGTGACGGTCAGAACCTGGTGACAGGAGGAGACAACGGGGTGGTGGAGGTGTGGCAGGCCTGTGACTTCAAACAGCTCTACATCTACCCAGGCTGTGACGCTGGCATCCGTGCCATGGACCTGTCTCACGACCAGAGGTGGGTAGGATGGGAGGGAGGGGAGGGAGGTTGTCAGTCTTTTCATGTTTCTGTTTTCACGCATTCAGAACCAGACTGACCAGAACCAGACTGACCAGAACCAGACTGACCGGGTCATGCTGGTCTGATGTGGTTTCTTTCTTATGTATATTTATGTGGTCCTCTGTTGCTCAGTTGGTTTGCAGCGCCAGGATAGTGGATTAGATTCCCAGGACGTAAAATGTACGCACGCATGACCGGAAGTCACTTTTGGATTAAAAGCATCTGCTAACTATATTATGGTTTGACGTGGTCTCTGTCTGCTAACTATATTATGGTTTTACGTGGTCTCTGTCTGTCTGCAGGACTCTGATCACTGGCATGGCGTCTGGCAGCATCGTAGCTTTCAACATCGACTTCAACCGCTGGCACTACGAACACCAGAACAGGTACTGAGGAGGACAAACACGAGACGAGGAGAGAGAGGAAGACGAGCACCAGACAAGGAGAGAGAGGAAGACGAACACCAGACAAGGAGAGAGAGGAAGACGAGCACCAGACGAGGAGAGAGAGGAAGACGAGCACCAGACGAGGAGAGAGAGGAAGACGAGCACCAGACGAGGAGAGAGAGGAAGACGAGCACCAGACGAGGAGAGAGAGGAAGACTAGCACCAGACGAGGAGAGAGAGGAAGATGAGCACGAGACGAGGAGAGAGGAGGACAAGCACGAGACGAGGAGAGAGGAGGACAAGCACAAGACGAGGAGAGAGAGGAAGACGAGAAGAGAGAGGTCAAGCTGTAAACAACAGCTACAAAAATGAAGAATAAGAGGTTGAAAAGCCACCTAAACTCTACTTCCTGTGATGAGTTTCACTTGAGAAGGAAGAGCGAGATAGAGTGAGCATCACAGCTACTGTAGGACATCTTGTCTGCCATTTCAACCCTGACAGCCACATGACACCTCTGATGGGATCCTTATATTAATGAACTAAGATATAAAGTAAGGAGAAGATCAACATCTACTGCTAGACTTTGTCTGAGTGTTGAACAGACCCATATAGGACTTTTAATGTTTGAGAATATCCACTGTTAATGGACAGAACGCGTATCGCTTCACAGGACAAAGTAACATTACTAAAAAAAAAAAAGGGTTTTGTTGCTTTTTGGGTTTAGTTATTTTGTTATGTTTTTTTTCTTTATTTCTCTTTTGTTTCTAGTTTCAATTTTTAAAGGAGATGTGGTCCAGACTAACACAGAAAGTTCAAACTGGTCGAAAGTGTATTGAACTGGTTTAAAACTGTATTGAACTGGTTTAAAACTGTATTGAACTGGTTTAAAACTGTATTGAACTGGTTTAAAACTGAATTGAACTGGTTTAAAACTGAATTGAACTGGTTTAAAACTGTATTGAACTGGTTTAAAAGTGTATTGAACTGGTTTAAAAGTGTATTGAACTGGTTTAAAACTGTATTGAACTGGTTTAAAACTGTATTGAACTGGTTTAAAACTGTATTGAACTGGTTTAAACTGTATTGAACTGGTTTAAAACTGTATTGAACTGGTTTAAAACTGTATTGAACTGGTTTAAAACTGTATTGAACTGGTTTAAAACTGTATTGAACTGGTTTAAAACTGAATTGAACTGGTTTAAAACTGAATTGAACTGGTTTAAAACTGGATTGAACTGGTTTAAAACTGGATTGAACTGGTTTAAAACTGGATTGAACTGGTTTAAAAGTGTATTGAACTGGTTTAAAAGTGTATTGAACTGGTTTAAACTGTATTGAACTGGTTTAAAACTGTATTGAACTGGTTTAAAAGTGTATTGAACTGGTTTAAAACGGTATTGAACTGGTTTAAAACTGTATTGAACTGGTTTAAAACTGTATTGAACTGGTTTAAAACAGAATTGAACTGGTTTAAAACTGAATTGAACTGGTTTAAAACTGTATTGAACTGGTTTAAAACTGTATTGAACTGGTTTAAAACTGTATTGAACTGGTTTAAAACTGTATTGAACTGGTTTAAAACTGTATTGAACTGGTTTAAAACTGTATTGAACTGGTTTAAAACTGTATTGAACTGGTTTAAAACTGTATTGAACTGGTTTAAAACTGAATTGAACTGGTTTAAAACTGAATTAAATGGTTTAAAACTGAATTAAATGGTTTGGCCCTGGAATGCACTGGTCTGAAGCAGTACTTCCCACTAATGAAAACAGATGCTGTTGGCTTAAACTCATATCGAGTAAATTATATATTTTTGGGGGTTTCATATTATTTTGTTTTGATTTAATTTCTTACGTTTGATTTATTTTATTTCAGTTCATTTATTTTTGTTGTATATATTTTTTTTTTAATTACCCCAGGAGGGTGAATATGATTTCTGTAAATACTGTTTTGTTTCCTAGTCTCTGTGTCAATGATTGACAAGCAGGAATAGATCACAGTCCTCACTCCTATCACCACACAGACCATCACTTTTCACTAATTATTGACTTCCTGTGTAATAATAGCCAATGATGATGATGAAGAAATGTTTCGCTAACGCCATCAAACGATGACATCTCACAGAGGGAGTTGGATAGAATTCAGGCCTCACAGAGAGGGAGTTGGATAGACTTCAGGCCTCACAGAGAGGGAGTTGGATAGACTTCAGGCCTCACTTCAGGCCTCACAGAGGGGAGTTGGATAGACTTCAGGCCTCACAGAGAGGGAGTTGGATAGACTTCAGGCCTCACAGAGAGGGAGTTGGATAGACTTCAGGCCTCACAGAGAGGGAGTTGGATAGACTTCAGGCCTCACAGCGAGGGAGTTTGATAACGTAGAAAGGAAACCTAACCCTAACCCTAAACCTTCACACTCATTCACATTTGTCAGATTATTTAAAGAAAGGAAGACAAAAAAATAATTGAATCAGTGTCAAACGTTTTGTTCTTGTATTCACACTTTGCATCAAATCACATATTATTTATTAGCCTGGTGATTATTTCCTGTCACATGACCCTTAAGTTAATTAAGTTAAGTTAATTAAGACCAGAGAGAGGGAGGGAGGGGGGAGGAGAGACAGGAAGTACAAAGGTAAAACATGAGATGTACTGTTAGTGTGTTAAACTCAATCAAATACACTCACACCCAAAAACAGGTTCAATTTATGGATCTATGAAATCCCCCCCTCCCCACCCCCCCCCCCCCAAAAAATGTATTCATGTTTTATTGCAAAGATGTAAAATATGACCACGTGTGAGTTGAAAGTTGGAAGAAAATACAAATAAAATATGCAAAGAATTTGTTGATCTGCCTTTTCATTTGTAACGATTTGAATGATTGTCATCATGTGATCATCTAAATGATGTTAACAAAATAAAACATTTCAGTTTGGTGCCATTTTGTTCTGTAAATATGGGTCATATGGTAAGCAAATGACAGGGCAGTAAAGCCATTATCCTCATGACCTCATTGAAATGACAGGGCAGTAAAGCCATTATCCTCATTACCTCATTGGAATGACAGGGCAGTAAAGCCCATTATCCTCATTACCTCATTGAAATGACAGGGCAGTAAAGCCCATTAGCCTCATTACCTCGTTGAAATGACAGGGCAGTAAAGCCATTATCCTCATTACCTCATTGAAATGACAGGGCAGTAAAGCCCTTTAGCTCATTACCTCATCGAAATGACAGGGCAGTAAAGCCCTTTAGCTCATTACCTCATCGAAATGATAGGGCAGTAAAGCCATTATCCTCATTGAAATGACAGGGCCGTAAAGCCATTCATCTCATTACCTCATCGAAATGACATGGCAGTAAAGCCATGATCCTAATTGCCTTTATCTGTTAATCTTTGGTAAGGAATTTTTTTATTGTGGATTTTCCAAAGAGTTCTGTTCTGTCTATCCAACTCCCTCTCTGTGAGGCCTGTTATCGGTGATTCATTAACGACGGCAGAAATGAAAATAGTTTGTCACATATAGCGAAATGCCTGTCGATGGATTTACGGCGACCGGAGGCGAGTGGGTGTGGAAAGGAGTATGGAAAGCGAATCGGCTAATTGGGCGATACTGTTGCCACTTTGACCGTTTTGCGTTGCTGATTGGGCTGTATGAAAAGTCACTAAACCGGTGACCAGCGATCCTTCCAGATGTTATATGCCATTTAGCAGACGCTTTTATCCAAAGCGACTTACAGTCATGTGTGCATACATTCTACGTATGGGTGGTCCCGGGAATCGAACCCACTACCCTGGCGTTACAAGCGCCATGCTCTACCAACTGAGCTACAGAAGGACCAGATGTGTTCAGATTTTTTTGTGCCGCCCCCCCGTCAAAGTTGGCCATCTCCGCTCTAACCTAACCTACTGCTGAGCTATCAACTGGAATATGTGTTGGGTTTGTTTTCTGTTTTTGAACAACTAATTGATGGATATCGGTTCAATTCCTTGAATTCCATTTTCTTTCTCTTTTTCCTTCTTCTGTGAACTCACTGGGCACGTCAGACTGTTTCTGTGTGATGTAGTAGGAACTTGTAGTTTCCTACAGGCCAATAATCTACATAGTTAATTACCACGTTTTATTCACTAAACTACAATGACCATAATCCATTGTCCATTGCATTTCTTTTTAGGCCTGCTACTGAAGAGACAAGAATGGATATAGAGAGCAGCTGTTGCTTGGTGATTAATCTCTACCTGGAAAATACGTGATCAAAGTGATTGATAGTTGGCATTCATTCAGCAGTCATTAAAAGTATGCCTTATTTACTTTGAAGAACTACAAAATGTAGTTTTTGTCAGACAGCATAACCAGCAGCTATATAGAGATGAGATGATGACTTGGAATCAATAAATAAATAAATAAATAATAAAAGTCATCAAATAAAATGCTAAATGGCATATATTATTATTTATTATTACAAATGATATACGCAACTGAAATATGATGACGTAAAATCATGTAAATAATTATTGGTTAATCAGCAGTCATCGGCAGTCACTACCGTCATGGGACTTTTACAGATGTTATTCTGTGTTGTTACAATATTCAACTCAAATAATCAAAACCGAAAGCCGAGATAAACAAATAATTAACCCGAAACCCGACTCAAAGCACTACTAATTGCTCGGCACTACCTATAGCAGAGCGCTTTCCCACACCCAGGTCATTACCACATGGGCCATTCTATCCAAAATGATTGGGATGGTCCGACCCCATTGAATTGTACATTTAAAATGGTTAGCGTTAGGTAAGGGTTAAGGTAGGGAGGTGCCAAGGATCCCGGACAGCAACTGACTCTATCCACACGCTCATTGTTGTTACTGAATTCAACCCAAATAATCACAACCTTGAATCGAAAACAATGTTTTTTTGTGTATTTATTATAATGAACCGAAACCCAACCCTGTCCACACGCCCAGTACTTAACTTTTCAACACACCCTCTTGACCATAGTCCGGTCTCGGTATCGAGCTGCAGCTCCCTACTTCTCAATGCGAACGTGAGTAGATTACCTTCAAAACAACGGTCGGACATCTAGGAAGCAGTCTCCAGTTTGTATTATATATACCTCGGTGGTTTGGACGGAACAAATATCGACCAGATCGGACGACGATAATACCAACAACGTGTTAAAGGTACAATATGTATTTTCTAGTTGTAATAATGTTAATAGTTCGCCTAATTTCAGTTTATGTGACAAAACGAGCACTCTTGAGTCTCTAGAGAATCATTGTACAATCTAAACCGCGGTGAAATCTATTTTAAATAACCACAAATAGTGTGGTTTCAGATGTTTGAAGCTGGTGTACAAAACCGAAAGTAAAAGACGCAAAGACGCATTGAAATCGCAGATGACCGCTTCTCAGACTTGCTTTCAATGAGAAGATCTATAACGGATATTATTTTTTAATGAAAGGTGTAACCAAGGCTTCTGAGAACACAGAGAAACATGGCTACAGTCTTCATCTGTTCCGTCTGTACCGAAGTCTTCGTTGGACATATATCGCTGAGCTGCCAGCACACCTTCTGTAGACAATGCCTCCAGAAGAGTATGGACTCCGGTTGCGTTATCTGTCCGGTGTGCGGGGATCCAATCACGTCGGAGAACATCAGAGTCAACAGAATACTAAGGGACATGGCAGACGAAGTGAGACAGAGAAGAGTTGATCTCAGAGTGTTGAAGAGGAATGAGGACGTCGACGTGAATAACTGGTTAACCTACAAGAAGAAGGAGAATGTGAAAACGTCAAAGTCCTTTGTGAAGGAAGGCCTGGCTGCTAGAAAGACAGAGACGAAGTTAAAGTCGTCTCTGACCACTGGTCCCTGGGAGGGTATACTTTTTGGCATTATGGCCTTTTATTGCTTTATTTCTGTTCTTACGTATGTTGTCCTTCCTTGTGTGGAATATGTGTCTGTAACAGTGTCAGGAAATGTCGCCAAGGTGTTGGGATCCCCTTTGGTGTTCATATCTATGTATGTTGTCTTCCGTGTTGTTGCTCATTTGGTCGATTTTTTTATTATTATTTTTTTTTTTTTGAAAAAGATTGACTTAAAAAAATCTGTTTTATATAGTAATAACTGATTGATTTTATTCAGTGTTGGAGAGTCATAGGATTTAGCGAACTTCTTTTCCCAGCAGTTTGGTGGTAGTTGAACAACCTTTTTTTTTTAAATGAATTGACTTACATCTGCAGGTTTATGCCCAGTTTATTGATGCTATGATAAGTGCAGTAGATTTTAATTGTACAATGAATGTTGTGAAAAGATTTAAACTGCTAACTGATTATATGGAAGGGAAAAGGGCGATGAGTGTATTTTGATGTAAAACTTTTTCCTGTAAATTTACCAGCATTATAATGGCACCAGAGTTGCCAGATTAATACTGTAATTTTGCTTTACAGCAGAGATGCTGTAATATATTTTACAGTACCTCTTTTCCATACTATAAAACACATTACAGAATACAGCATCCCTGCTTTAAATTTACAGCCGTAAGGTTTTTACAGTAGTAGTATTCAATGTCGGGGTTCGTGACCCAACAACTGCAGTGGGGTTGCCAACAATATTATTTGAAATGTTATATTATTATTTACTGTTATTATTTTTTATGAACAAAACATAATATATTAAACAATATAGAAACATTTTTTATAAAAATGGGTTCCCTGCTGAAAAGGTTTAAATACCACTGTTTTACAGCAAGGAAAATACTACTGTAAAAATATATTACAGCATATCTGCTGTAAAGCAAAATTACAGTATTTAAGCTGGAAACTCTAGTGCCATTACAATGCTGAATATTTACAGTGAAATTCTACCTGAAATCTAAATAAAGAAATATATACATAAAATATATATATGTACATAAAATACACGTATTCAAATAGCTGACAACATTAACTACAAATGAACAACATAATTGACAATAGAAGTAACAACAGTTATCACATATGTGAGGGGGGTGAGATCAAATTGGGATTGGGTACAATCCTAGATCTATGATCAGGGGCAACTCTATTTAGGGTAAGGGGGTTCAGAGGCGGTGAAACGGGACAGTTTGGTCAGGAGAGCATCCAGGACAGAGAGAAGTCAGCATCATGTGTTCCTCATGGGGCTCCGTAAACAAACCTCCTCGGGTTCTGATTGGTCAGCTCTTCTCAACCCTAGGACAAGCATAGAAAAAGAAAGACTAGAATAAGCACCAGGGCTGTTACTCTGTGGGTTAATAGACAGACAGACAGCACCAGGGGCTGTTACTCTGTGGGTAAATAGACAGACAGCAACAGGGGCTGTTACTCTGTGGGTAAATAGAGAGACAGCAACAGGGGCTGTTACTCTGTGGGTAAAGAGAGACAGCAACAGGGGCTGTTAGAGAACAGAGAGACAGCAACAGGGGCTGTTACTCTGTGGGTAAATAGAGAGACAGCAACAGGGGCTGTTACTCTGTGGGTAAAATAGAGAGACAGCAACAGGGGCTGTTACTCTGTGGGTAAATAGAGAGACAGCAACAGGGGCTGTTACTCTGTGGGTAAATAGAGAGACAGCACCAGGGGCTGTTACTCTGTGGGTAAATAGAGAGACAGCAACAGGGGCTGTTACTCTGTGGGTAAATAGACAGAGGACAAGGAACATATCAAGCTGGTGTTGTGTGTGTGTATGTACTTAACTACAAATCTACAGTAGGCATTAAGCTATTACTGTAAATAAATTATACAGAATAACGTGAGGATTTCCTCCAGGAGGCTTCCAATTACAGTAAATAACAGTATTTTTCAGCATTTTACCCATATAGCAGTGCTATGTATAACATTATTGCTTTAAGACACATCTATGGTATTTTACTGTGCCTTCTACAGTGTTTTAATGTTGACATGACAGTCTTACACTACACAGCTTTTCTCCATTTGAGAAGACACTAACCTATTTGAGAAGACACTAACCTATTTGAGAAGACACACTAACCTATTTGAGAAGACACTAACCTATTTGAGAAGACACTAACCTATTTGAGAAGACACTAACCTATTTGAGAAGACACTAACCTATTTGTATTGAAATGTAATAAAAATATAATTCCGTTGTGACGTTTTTTTGCTTCTCCTTCACTATTTAAATGTTCATTGTTCTTGTGTTTGTAACAGAGGGACCCTTTTTAAAAAGAACGTTATTGTCATAACCTGCTGAGGTGGTTGTTCATCTCTTCAAAGAAGCTCCCGGTCTGAGGCACGGCATCACTACAGTCCCTGGTTTGAATTCAGGCTGTATCACATCCTGCTGTGATTGGGAGTCCCATAGGGTGGCGTACAATTCTTTTTTTTTTTTATTTTATTTTTTATTTCACCTTTATTTAACCAGGGAGGCAAGTTGAGAACAAGTTCTCATTTACAATTGCGACCTGGCCAAGATAAAGCAAAGCAGTTCGACAGATACAACGACACAGAGTTACACATGGAGTAAAACAAACATACAGTCAATAATACAGTATAAACAAGTCTATATACAATGTGAGCAAATGAGGTGAGAAGGGAGGTAAAGGCAAAAAGGCCATGGTGGCAAAGTAAATACAATATAGCAAGTAAAACACTGGAATGGTAGTTTTGCAATGGAAGAATGTGCAAAGTAGAAAAAAATAATGGGGTGCAAAGGAGCAAAATAAATAAATTAAATACAGTAGGGAAAGAGGTAGTTGTTTGGGCTAAATTATAGGTGGGCTATGTACAGGTGCAGTAATCTGTGAGCTGCTCGGACAGTTGGTGCTTAAAGCGAGTGAGGGAGATAAGTGTTTCCAGTTTCAGAGATGTTTGTAGTTCGTTCCAGTCATTGGCAAGCAGAGAACTGTAAGGAGAGGCGGCCAAAGAAATAATTGGTTTTGGGGGTGACTAGAGAGATATACCTGCTGGAGCGTGTGCTACAGGTGGGAGATGCTATGGTGACCAGCGAGCTGAGTCGAGGATTGGTAGGATGGTCAGTTTTACAAGGGTATGTTTGGCAGCATGAGTGAAGGATGCTTTGTTGCGAAATAGGAACCCAATTCTAGATTTAACATTAGATTGGAGATGTTTGATATGGGTCTGGAAGGAGAGTTTACAGTCTAACCAGACACCTAAGTATTTGTAGTTGTCCACGTATTCTAAGTCAGAGCCGTCCAGAGTAGTGATGTTGGACAGGCGGGTAGGTGCAGGTAGCGATCGGTTGAAGAGCATGCATTTAGTTTTACTTGAATTTTAGAGCAATTGGAGGCCATGGAAGGAGAGTTGTATGGCAGTGAAGCTTGCCTGGAGGGTTGTTAACACATTGTCCAAAGAAGGGCCAGCAGTATACAGAATGGTGTCGTCTGTGTAGAGGTGGATCAGAGACTCACCAGCAGCAAGAGCGACCTCATTGATGTATACAGAGAAGAGAGTCGGTCCAAGAATTGAACCCTGTGGCACCCCATAGAGACTGCCAGAGGTCCGGACAGCAGACCCTCCGATTTGACACACTGAACTCTATCAGAGAAGTAGTTGGTGAACCAGGCGAGGCAATCATTTGAGAAACCAAGGCTGTCGAGTCTGCCGATGAGGATGTGGTGATTGACAGAGTCGAAAGCCTTGGCCAGATCAATGAATACAGCTGCACAGTAATGTTTCTTATCGATGGCGGTTAAGATATCGTTTTAGGACCTTGAGCGTGGCTGAGGTGCACCCATGACCAGCTCTGAAACCAGATTGCATAGCAGAGAAGGTATGGTGAGATTCGAAATGGTCGGTAATCTGTTTGTTGACTTGGCTTTCGAAGACCTTAGAAAGGCAGGGCAGGATGGATATAGGTCTGTAGCTGTTTGGGTCAAGAGTGTCCCCCCCTTTGAAGAGGGGGATGACCGCAGCTGCTTTCCAATCTTTGGGAATCTCCGACGACACGAAAGAGAGGTTGAACAGGCTAGTAATAGGGGTGGCAACAATTTTGGCAGATCATGTTAGAAAGAAAGGGTCCAGATTGGCCCAGCGTCGTCCGGGTTTGGCCGGGGTAGGCCGTCACTGTAAATACGAATATGTTCTTAACTGACTTGCCAGGTTAAATAAAGGTCATAAAATAACATTTTAAAAAGGAGGTGTTTAACCAATCCAATAACCATCTGTTACAGTTCAATACATCTGTTACAGTTCAATACTTCTGTTACAGTTCAATACTTCTGTTTCAATACAGTTCAATACTTCTGTTACAGTTCAATACTTCTGTTACAGTTCAATACTTCTGTTACAGTTCAATACATCTGTTACAGTTCAATACTTCTGTTACAGTTCAATACATCTGTTACAGTTCAATACATCTGTTACAGTTCAATACTTCTGTTACAGTTCAATACTTCTGTTACAGTTCAATACTTCTGCTACAGTTCAATACTTCTGTTACAGTTCAATACATCTGTTACAGTTCAATACTTCTGTTACAGTTCAATACTTCTGCTACAGTTCAATACTTCTGTTACAGTTCAATACATCTGTTACAGTTCAATACTTCTGTTACAGTTCAATACTTCTGTTACAGTTCAATACTTCTGTTACAGTTCAATACTTCTGTTACAGTTCAATACTTCTGTTACAGTTCAATACTTCCAATCAAATATATGACTTCTGGTTTACGATATACAGTGCTTCAAAGTTAGTCTAGTTTAACCAGGTTAGTCCAGATTTAACCAGGTTAGTCCAGGTTTAACCAGGTTAGTCCAGATTTAACCAGGTTAGTCCAGGTTTAACCAGGTTAGTCCAGTTTAACCAGGTTAGTCCAATTTAACCAGGTTAGTCCAGGTTTAACCAGGTTAGTCCAGTTTAACCAGGTTAGTACAATTTAACCAGGTTAGTCCAGATTTAACCAGGTTAGTCCAGGTTTAACCAGGTTAGTCCAGTTTAACCAGGTTAGTCCAGATTTAACCAGGTTAGTCCAGGTTAACCAGGTTAGTCCAGATTTAACCAGGTTAGTCCAGGTTTAACCAGGTTAGTCCAGGTTTAACCAGGTTAGTCCAATTTAACCAGGTTAGTCTAGGTTTAACCAGGTTAGTCCAGTTTAACCAGGTTAGTCCAATTTAACCAGGTTAGTCCAGATTTAACCAGGTTAGTCTAGTTTAACCAGGTTAGTCCAGATTTAACCAGGTTAGTCCAGGTTTAACCAGGTTAGTCCAGGTTTAACCAGGTTAGTCCAGGTTTAACCAGGTTAGTCCAGTTTAACCAGGTTAACCAGGTTAGTCCAGGTTTAACCAGGTTAGTCCAGTTTAACCAGGTTAGTCCAATTTAACCAGGTTAATCCAGGTTTAACCAGGTTAGTCCAGTTTAACCAGGTTAGTCCAATTTAACCAGGTTAGTCCAGATTTAACCAGGTTAGTCCAGGTTTAACCAGGTTAGTCCAGTTTAACCAGGTTAGTCCAGATTTAACCAGGTTAGTCCAGGTTTAACCAGGTTAGTCTAGTTTAACCAGGTTAGTCCAGATTTAACCAGGTTAGTCCAGGTTTAACCCGGTTAGTCCAGTTTAACCAGGTTAGTCCAATTTAACCAGGTTAGTCTAGGTTTAACCAGGTTTGTCCAGTTTAACCAGGTTAGTCCAATTTAACCAGGTTAGTCCAGATTTAACCAGGTTAGTCTAGTTTAACCAGGTTAGTCCAGATTTAACCAGGTTAGTCCAGGTTTAACCAGGTTAGTCCAGTTTAACCAGGTTAGTCCAATTTAACCAGGTTAGTCCAGATTTAACCAGGTTAGTCTAGTTTAACCAGGTTAGTCCAGTTTAACCAGGTTAGTCCAGATTTAACCAGGTTAGTCCAGGTTTAACCAGGTTAGTCCAGTTTAACCACGTTAGTCAAATTTAACCAGGTTAGTCCAGATTTAACCAGGTTAGTCTAGTTTAACCAGGTTAGTCCAGTTTAACCAGGTTAGTCCAGATTTAACCAGGTTAGTCCAGCTTAACCAGGTTAGTCCAGTTTAACCAGGTTAGTCCAGTTTAACCAAGTTAGTCCAGTTTAACCAAGTTAGTCCAGTTTAACCAGAGGGGAAAATCTGAACAGAAAACTACTATTTGCCAATTATAAAGTGGATACGGTGTCATTCCGGACATCGCCAGAGAAAGAAACCTGATTTGTGGTTCCAGGTGGACACGGTGGACCTCTGAAGATATCCTACAGATCACCATGTTGGTGAATGATCTGCCCCCCTCACTGCTGCAGTCAGCTGCAGAGGAGGAGACTTGTAATGAGGTTCTCCAGCCTGAGGAGGGTGATGACGAGCAGCGGCAGCAGGAACACCAGCAGGCTCCACGGCTGCCATGGAAACGGAGGTGAGGGAGAACTTCAGGAAGGTTCCGTTGTCAGGGGAGATTCCGGGTCCGTTGAGCTCGTCCAATGGGAGATCCATCCCTGACATCCTGGCGATCGGATTAGACGGATCTGAGGGAGAGGAGAAATAGGGTGTTACAGTAAGGTGAATTCAACACCTGGTATGTGGAAACCAAAACATTTAGTTTTTAAAGCAAGAACATAATTAAATGCTAACCTTGCATTTTTTTGTGTGCAAATATTCAGGATCATCTTTTTCCGAACCTTGTAGTTATTGCATTGCGTACTGCAAGGGGTATATTTTTAGGCTTTCCTATACCCCAAAATATTCCCAGGATATTCCGGATTCCCACGAATCAATCCCGTACAAGTCCCCAAATTGTCAAACGCTAAAATACCAACATTGCAGGATTAACAATTCTACTGGGCCTATCCAATGGCAGCTCTGTTATTTGAGGTCCGATCTGATAGAGTCCGCTCTGCCTTACCACTGAGCTAGTACACAACTAAGTCCTGTTCCTCAAACTCAACAGTAAGGGTCTTACAGTAGACTGGGCTATCCCTTAAGTACCTGTACTACCTCACCCTGCAACCTAGCATCTTTGTGGTCCTTCTGTGGCTCAGTTGGTAGAGCATGGCACTTGTAACGCCATGGTAGTGGGTTCGATTCCGGACCACCCATACGTAGAATGTATGCACACATGACTGTAAGTCGCTTTGGATAACTAGCGTCAGCTAAATGGCATATATTATTATTATTATATTATTTTCAGGATCGTCCAGGCCAGAGAGTCGACCTTAGGACACTATGAGTGGATACTCTCTCCTGGGTTGGTTTAGCTCAGAATCACCCCTCATACGACTCCTACCAATGCACTCAGTACCTTTAGTTGGGTCTCAGGTTCCTTCATACCAGCAATTCAGGTTCCCGATGGACTATTTAACCAGATGCTACAAATCCTTAATTAATCCGATCTGTTTCAGAAACCTGGAGTAAAACGACATGCACTTGTATGACTCTTTGATGACACAGGGTTTCAGAACAATGAAGCAAGTTTATTCAAAATTACAGAAAAAAGGCATAAGAAAAAACTGATCAATCAATATCACCAATTGATGATACGCAAAAATGTACCTTGGATTAAATTGAGAGATGCCTTCAGCGTCTTTACCTAAACCCTTTACCTAAAAACTATAACAATTTTATGAGAAGCACAGTTTTTAATAACAAGAAAAACATGTTCTTACCTTCTACAATTTATAAACAGATATTTGTCTCCCCCCTCGGGATGCTCAGTCCCTCAGTTGGTGTCTAAAAAACTAACAGCAACTAGAACACTTCAACAAATGAGGCAACCTAAAGGGTTCCTCCTAGAATGTTCTAGAACACTTCTATCAATGAGGTAACATTAAGGGTTCCTCCTAGAATGTTCTAGAACACTTCTACCAATGAGGTAACCTAAAGGGTTCCTCCTAGAATGTTCTAGAACACTTCTACCAATGAGGTAACCTAAAGGGTTCCTCCTAGAATGTTCTAGAACACTTCCACCAATGAGGTAACCTAAAGGGTTCCTCCTAGAATGTTCTAGAACACTTCTATCAATGAGGTAACCTAAAGGGTTCCTCCTAGAATGTTCTAGAACACTTCTACCAATGAGGTAACCTAAAGGGTTCCTCCTAGAATGTTCTAGAACACTTCTACCAATGAGGTAACCTAAAGGGTTCCTCCTAGAATGTTCTAGAACACTTCCACCAATGAGGTAACCTAAAGGGTTCCTCTTAGAATGTTCTAGAACACTTCAACCAATGAGGTAACCTTAAGGATTCCTCCTAGAATGTACTAGAACACTTCTACCAATGAGGTAACCTAAAGGATTCCTCCTAGAATGTTCTAGAACACTTCTACCAATGAGGTAACCTAAAGGATTCCTCCTAGAATGTTCTAGAACACTTCTACCAATGAGGTAACCTAAAGGGTTCCTCCTGGAATGTTCTAGAACACTTCTACCAATGAGGTAACATTAAGGATTCCTCCTAGAATGTACTAGAACACTTCTACCAATGAGGTAACCTAAAGGATTCCTCCTAGAATGTACTAGAACACTTCTACCAATGAGGCAACATTAAGGATTCCTCCTAGAATGTTCTAGAACACTTCTACCAATGAGCTAACATTAAGGATTCCTCCTAGAATGTTCTAGAACACTTCTACCAATGAGGTAACCTAAAGGGTTCCTCCTAAAATGTTCTAGAACACTTCTACCAATGAGGTAACATTAAGGATTCCTCCTAGAATGTACTAGAACACTTCTACCAATGAGGTAACCTAAAGGATTCCTCCTAGAATGTACTAGAACACTTCTACCAATGAGGCAACATTAAGGATTCCTCCTAGAATGTTCTAGAACACTTCTACCAATGAGGTAACATTAAGGATTCTCATAGAATGTTCTAGAA
Source organism: Oncorhynchus keta (assembly GCF_023373465.1). Classification (NCBI taxonomy): domain Eukaryota; kingdom Metazoa; phylum Chordata; class Actinopteri; order Salmoniformes; family Salmonidae; genus Oncorhynchus; species Oncorhynchus keta. The sequence continues at coordinate 6,751 of NW_026286722.1, read as the reverse complement.
CACTTCTACCAATGAGGTAACATTAAGGATTCCTCCTAGAATGTACTAGAACACTTACCAAAGAGGCAACCTAAAGGGTTCCTCTGAATGTTCTAGAACACTTCTATCAATGAGGTAACATTAAGGATTCCTCCTAGAATGTACTAGAACACTTCTACCAATGAGGCAACCTAAAGGGTTCCTTCCTAGAATGTTCTAGAACACTTCTACCAATGAGGTAACCTAACGGATTTCTCCTAGAATGTTCTAGAACATGTCTATCAATGAGGAAACCTCAAGGGATTTCCAGATCAAGCTAGCACCTTTAATATACTTCATTAACATCAACTTCTTAAAACATACATTTTTCAAACTACCTTTACTCAATTCTAATCTTACTACAACCTAATTTATTACTCCAGTTATATCTTAATAATTCAATATTTTAAACATTATAACATTTGACCATTATAACGTCTCGTTATCAACCTCTAAGGCCTTGTCCTCTAAGCAGAATGAAACACAGTCAATATGATTCACAACTTAAAGAAACTACATTCTAACTCTCCTCACCTGCATTATTTTAACACCTGTAATATCTCCCAATGTTTTCAACCTTTAACACTTAATATGTTTAACCTTTAATTAGTATTTCAATCAATTCCAGTCCCAATTCATTTCTTCTTCTCTTTCGTCAGTGTCAATTAATTTCTTCTTCTTTTGTCAGTGTCAATTCATTTCTTCTTCTCTTTGTCAGTGTCAATTCATTTCTTCTTCTTTTTGTCAGTGTCAATTCATTTCTTCTTCTCTTTCGTCAGTGTCAATTCATTTCTTCTTCTCTCGTCAGTGTCAATTCAACCTCATTGTTCATTCTTCTTTATGCTCCACGTGTGAGTGAAAGTGAAACGTCTTCCTGAGTGTGTGTGTGGGTCTTTACAAGTGGGTCCTCCCTACTGGTGTCTGTCACTAAATGTCACAGAAAACTGAGCCTCAACCAACTATTCTTCAGTAAAGACCCTCAGTCTACCTCTGTACATTACTAAACAGGAAAGAACCTGTCTACCTCTGTACATTACCAAACAGGAAAGAACCCCAGACTACCTCTGTTACCAAACAGGAAAGAACCCAGTCTACCTCTGTACATTACCAAACAGGAAAGAACCCCAGACTACCTCTGTACATTACCAAACAGGAAAGAACCCCAGTCTACCTCTGTACATTACCAAACAGGAAAGAACCCCAGTCTACCTCTGTACATTACCAAACAGGAAATAACCCCAGTCTACCTCTGTACATTACCAAACAGGAAAGAACCCCAGTCTACCTCTGTACATTACCAAACAGGAAAGAACCCCAGTCTACCTCTGTACATTACCAAACAGGAAAGAACCCCAGTCTACCTCTGTACATTACCAAACAGGAAAGAACCCCAGTCTACCTCTGTACATTACCAAACAGGAAAGAACCCCAGTCTACCTCTGTACATTACCAAACAGGAAAGAACCCCAGTCTACCTCTGTACATTACCAAACAGGAAAGAACCCTAGTCTACCTCTGTACATTACCAAACAGGAAAGAACCCCAGTCTACCTCTGTACATTACCAAACAGGAAATAACCCCAGTCTACCTCTGTACATTACCAAACAGGAAATAACCCCAGTCTACCTCTGTACATTACCAAACAGGAAAGAAGCCCAGTCTACCAAAACAGGAAAGAACCTCAGTCTACCTCTGTACATTACCAAACAGGAAAGAACCCCAGTCTACCTCTGTACATTACCAAACAGGAAAGAACCCCAGTCTACCTCTGTACATTACCAAACAGGAAAGAACCCCAGTCTACCTCTGTACATTACCAAACAGGAAAGAACCCCAGTCTACTTCTGTACATTACCAAACAGGAAAGAACCCCAGTCTACCTCTGTACATTACCAAACAGGAAAGAACCCCAGTCTACCTCTGTTTACCAAACAGGAAAGAACCCCAGTCTACCTCTGTACATTACCAAACAGGAAAGAACCTCAGTCTACCTCTGTACATTACCAAACAGGAAAGAACCCCAGTCTACCTCTGTACATTACCAAACAGGACAGAACCTGTCTACCTCTGTACATTACCAAACAGGAAATAACCCCAGTCTACCTCTGTACATTACAGAACAGGAAAGAACCCCAGTCTACCTCTGTACATTACCAAACATGAAAGAACCCCAGTCTACCTCTGTACATTACCAAACAGGAAAGAACCCCAGTCTACCTCTGTACATTACCAAACAGGAAAGAACCTCAGTCTACCTCTGTACATTACCAAACAGGAAAGAACCTCAGTCTACCTCTGTACATTACCAAACAGGAAAGAACCCCAGTCTACCTCTGTACATTACCAAACAGTAAAGAACCCTCAGTCTACCTCTGTACATTACCAAACAGGAAAGAACCTCAGTCTACCTCTGTTACCAAACAGGAAAGAACCCTCAGTCTACCTCTGTACATTACCAAACAGGAAAGAACCCAGTCTACCTCTGTTTACCAAACAGGAAAGAACCCTAGTCTACCTCTGTTACCAAACAGGAAAGAACCTCAGTCTACCTCTGTACATTACCAAACAGGAAAGAACCCCAGTCTACCTCTGTACATTACAAACAGGAAAGAACCCCAGTCTACCTCTGTACATTACCAAACAGGAAAGAACCCCATCTACCTCTGTACTACCAAACAGGAAATGTTCTACCTTCTAGACATACCATTTACATTTTAGTCATTCAACTAACATCCAGTCAGTCTACCTGTCAGTCCATTCACCAAATAGGAAAGAACTGTCAGTCCATTCAACCCATCCAGTCAGAAGTACCCTCATCCATTCAACTCTACCAATCAGATTTATGTCAGTCCATTCTTCTAACATCAGTCAACATTACTGTCAGTCATTCAACTAACATCCAGTCAGAAGTACTGTCAGTCCATTCAACTAACATCCAGTCAGAAGTACTGTCAGTCCATTCAACTAACATCCAGTCAGAAGTACTGTCAGTCCATTCAACTAACATCCAGTCAGAAGTACTGTCAGTCCATTCAACTAACATCTAGTCAGAAGTACTGTCAGTCCATTCAACTAACATCTAGTCAGAAGTACTCAGTCCATTCAACTAACATCCAGTCAGAAGTACTGTCAGTCCATTCAACTAACATCTAGTCAGAAGTACTGTCAGTCCATTCAACTAACATCCAGTCAGAAGTACTGTCAGTCCATTCAACTAACATCTAGTCAGATGTACTGTCAGTCCATTCAACTAACATCCAGTCAGAAGTACTGTCAGTCCATTCAACTAACATCCAGTCAGAAGTACTGTCAGTCCATTCAACTAACATCCAGTCAGAAGTACTGTCAGTCCATTCAACTAACATCCAGTCAGAAGTACTGTCAGTCCATTCAACTAACATCCAGTCAGAAGTACTGTCAGTCCATTCAACTAACATCCAGTCAGAAGTACTGTCAGTCCATTCAACTAACATCCAGTCAGAAGTACTGTCAGTCCATTCAACTAACATCAGTCAGATGTACTGTCAGTCCATTCAACTAACATCCAGTCAGATGTACTGTCAGTCCATTCAACTAACATCCAGTCAGAAGTACTGTCAGTCCATTCAACTAACATCTAGTCAGAAGTACTGTCAGTCCATTCAACTAACATCCAGTCAGAAGTACTGTCAGTCCATTCAACTAACATCCAGTCAGAAGTACTGTCAGTCCATTCAACTAACATCCAGTCAGAAGTACTGTCAGTCCATTCAACTAACATCCAGTCAGAAGTACTGTCAGTCCATTCAACTAACATCCAGTCAGAAGTACTGTCAGTCCATTCAACTAACATCCAGTCAGAAGTACTGTCAGTCCATTCAACTAACATCCAGTCAGTACTGTCAGTCCATTCAACTAACATCCAGTCAGATGTACTGTCAGTCCATTCAACTAACATCCAGTCAGAAGTACTGTCAGTCCATTCAACTAACATCCAGTCAGAAGTACTGTCAGTCCATTCAACTAACATCCAGTCAGAAGTACTGTCAGTCCATTCAACTAACATCCAGTCAGAAGTACTGTCCGTCCATTCAACTAACATCCAGTCAGAAGTACTGTCAGTCCATTCAACTAACATCCAGTCAGAAGTACTGTCAGTCCATTCAACTAACATCCAGTCAGAAGTACTGTCAGTCCATTCAACTAATCCTGGCAATCCAGAACAAAAATCATAATTTATGTTACGTATGGCGCTGTCCCAAGAGATTAGTACAAATCAACCATATTCTGTCATTATAAGGAACCACTTCTGTACATTACCAAACAGGAAAGAACCCCAGTCTACCTCTGTACATTACCAAACAGGAAAGAACCCCAGTCTACCTCTGTACATTACCAAACAGGAAAGAACCCCAGTCTACCTCTTGTACATTACCAAACAGGAAAGAACCCCAGTCTACCTCTGTACATTACCAAACAGGAAAGAACCCCAGCTACCTCTGTACATTACCAAACAGGAAAGAACCTCAGTCTACCTCTGTGCCATTACCAAACAGGAAAGAACCCCAGTCTACCTTCTCTGTACATCACCAAACAGGAAAGAACCCCAGTCTACCTCTGTACATTACCAAACAGGAAAAGAACCTCAGTCTACCTCTGTACATTACCAAACAGGAAAGAACCCCAGTCTACCTCTGTACATTTACCAAACAGGAAAGAACCCCAGTCTACCCTGTACATTACCAAACAGGAAAGAACCCCAGCCTACCTCTGTTACCAAACAGGAAAGAACCTCAGTCTACCTCTGTACATTTACCAAACAGGAAAGAACCCCAGTCTACCTCTGTACATTTACCAAACAGGAAAGAACCCCAGTCTACCTCTGTACATTACACAAACTCTGTTACCAATCATATGTATGTTCTATTTCTTCTTCTAGACATAAAACATTTACATTTTAGTCATTCAACCACTTCTTCTTCAAGAGATTAGTACAAATCAACTCTGTCATTATAAGAACCACTTCTTCTTCAGAAGAACTTTATGCAGAATCAGAACCAGGAAGACAAGACAAAGTAGGAGTGAAGAATGTCGATGTGAATTCTTGTTCCCCCCTCAGGAACTGATCCCATGAGTGTCTCTCAGGCGTAGCGCGAAGTCCCCCTGGCAGCCCTTGTCTGATCAGTTCCTCACGGAGCTGGAAACACAACACACAGTGATTATCAGGTAGAGCCAGGGAGAAACCTGTCTGATCTGACACCGACCTGCTGTAAACCCACGTTTCTGATGTAATCATCTGTCAGTGGGATCCAGAGGACAGTTTTATCCTCAGTACAGCAACGTATCCTGTTGAAACACAGTCAGCCCACATTATTACAACGCACAGAGACACAAATCATTTGTTCAAATTTGAACAAAAGTTAATTCTGTACTTACTAGGCCCACTGCTCGTTGTTGTACCGTCCCCACAATATGGGTTGTGAGATCGGTGGTTGGGTGTGTACTTAAAGTTGTGGATGCCGTGGTAGTTGTGGGATGCTGTGGTAGTTGTGGATGCTGTGGTAGTTGTGGGTGCTGTGGTAGTTGTGGGTGCTGTGGTAGTTGTGGGTGCTGTGGTAGTTGTGGATGCTGTGGTAGTTGTGGGTGCTGTGGTAGTTATGGGAGCTGTGGTAGTTGTGGATGCTGTGGTAGTTGTGGGTGCTGTGGTAGTTGTGGATGCTGTGGTAGTTGTGGGTGCTGTGGTAGTTGTGGGTGCGTACGATACTGACATTTGTGGGTGTGGTTGTGAGTTCAGTAGTTTTTTGGGTGGTATTTGGAAGTGCAGGTGCAATCTGTGTGGTCGTGAGGTTTTTTGTCAGAGGAGGGAGGTTGTTGGTTTCCTCTGTGGTCGTGAAAGGGTTTGTTGTCAGAGGAGGGGAGGTTGTTGGTTCCTCTGTGGTCGTATGAGGTTTGTTGTCAGAGGAGGGGAGGGTGTTGGTTCCTCTGTTGTCGGAGTTTGTTGTCAGAGGGAGGGGAGGTTGTTGGTTCCTCTGTGGTCGTGAGGTTTGTTGTCGTGAGGGAGGGGAGGGTGTTGGTTCCTCTGTGGTCGTGAGGTTTGTTGTCAGAGGAGGGGAGGGTGCTGGTTCCTCTGTTGTCGTGAGGTTTGTTGTCAGAGGAGGGGAGGGTGTTGGTTCCTCTGTGTCGTGAGGTTTGTTGTCAGAGGAGGGGAGGTTGTTGGTTCCTCTGTGGTCGTGAGGTTTATTGTCAGAGGAGGGGGGGTGTTGGTTCCTCTGTGGTCGTGAGGTTTATTGTCAGAGGAGGGGGAGGGTGTTGGTTCCTCTGTGGTCGTGAGGGTTTGTTGTCAGAGGAGGAGGGTGTTGGTTCCTCTGTGGTTGTGAGGGTTTATTGTCAGAGGAGGGGAGGGTGTTGGTTCCTCTGTGGTCGTGAGGTTTTGTTGTCAGAGGAGGGAGGGTGTTGGTTCTCTGTGGTCGTGAGGTTTGTTGTCAGAGGAGGGGGAGGGTGTTGGTTCCTCTGTATGGTCGTGAGGTTTGTTGTCAGAGGAGGGGAGGGTATTGGTTCCTCTGTGGTCGTGGGAGGTTTGTTTTCAGAGGAGGAGGATTGTTGGTTCCTCTGTGGTCGTGAGGTTTGTTGTCAGAGGAGGGGGAGGGTGTTGGTTTCCTCTGTTGGTGTGAGGATAATTGTCAGAGGAGGGGAGGGTGTTTGTTCTTCTGTGGTTCTGATGGCTGTAGCACAAAGACAGACAAACAGACAGAC
>NW_026286721.1:0-1872 GCF_023373465.1 Oncorhynchus keta | reverse complement strand
TTTTTAATTAAAAAAATGACGTTACGTTATAAGACGCTATTTTTTCCGTTTATCACACAGTCTTCATAGATCGATATGTTGGCTATATATGGACCGACGAATTTAAAAAAAGACCCAATAGTGATTATGGGACATCTAGGAGGCTAATGAAGAAGATGGTCAAAGGTAATTAATGTTTTATATTTTATTTGTGGGTTTGTGTAGCGACGACTATGCTAATTATTTTGTTTTGTCCTCGGGTCTTTTTTGGGGTGTTACATGCTATCAGATAATAGCTTCTCATGCTTTCGCCGAAAAGCATTTTAAAAATCTGACTTGTTGCCTGGATTCACAACGAGTGTAGCTTTAATTCAATACCCTGCATGTGTATTTTAATGAACGTTTGAGTTTTAACTAGTACTATTAGCATTTAGCGTAGCGCATTTGCATTTCCAGATGTCTAGATGGGACGCCTGCGTGTCAGGTAGGAGCAAGAGGTTAAGGGAACATTTTGACATTTGCTGTATGGTTCGTGAGAAAGTCCATATTGGAAATGTACGGTCCCTTACTAGATGTCCAAAAACGTTTGTAAAATTCGCGGACAGCGTCGGGCCGAGCGGCAGGGCCGGACCTACTGGGAAGTCATCAAATGAACTTTGTAGGACATTCGGTTTCCGTTTTATAAAAGAATCGAATTTTGGTCATTTATCCTCTGTCCCGGAAAATCCCACAAGAGGGCATAATGGCATAATGGGCAGTTGGCCCCCCGAACAAGATGGCGTCTAGGCCTCAACGGTTTTTGAGTTATGGCCATTTCTCTGGGATTAAAGGTCCAAAATGAAAATAGAGAAATTATTTTTCCACTTCACGTCAAAGTCAAGGAGCCTCCGGTGTCAATAAAAAAAGAACCAGCCATTTATCTATCATCGTTTAAGAGAAATCGTGCAATGACAGATTGGTGATGTTCAAAGATAGGTGGGGTTTTTTTTCAACAGTTACAGATCCAGTTGCAGGGTGTTCATACGAATCTTTTTAAAGTGTGCTGCGGAGCTCTGCGAGATTTCTGTGATTTTCTATGATTTTCTGAAATAACACACACTCACTTAACCCTCCGCAAATAACTCAGTTCTTAATGTAAAAGACTTAAAACTCAGGATTCTGTAAAGGCATACCCCAATCAGGATATGAGTTTATTTATAGCTTCCTGTGCCAACCGGAAGTGCCTTTAATTGGGTCACACTGTCTGTTTTGAAGGGTTAAAAAAGTCACATATTTCCAAAACTTCATATGTGTGACTAGGTAACCCCCCTGAACTGTAAATCAGTCATTTCTCCCAACAGATGTCAAAGAAAAGCTCTCACACACACACACAGCAAGGATGGAGTGACAAAGTGTGGTGCTTAAAGACACAGAGAGCAGGCAATGGCATTACCATAATCCCTAGGTCGTGCCGAGTTCAACGAGATATCCCGCTTGACCGTAGCTCGCTCGGTCTAAGCGCAGCGACCATTAGAAAAGTAGGCCCAAAATGAAGCTTGCTCCACAACGTCATTTGCTTTTGGGTGACAGTGAGAGAACCGTTAGGGTGAGAAGCACAATTCCACCTCAGGTACGTTCCCAAGGTCCTCCCGATCTGTGCAAGCCTAACCTTGACCGTGTAGCATTAACCCTTAACAATAAAACAGGGTTTTTTGATCTCACAGAATACAATGACATCTCTCCCCATAGGAATACATTGCCTGCTCCTCTAAATTCAACCTGAGGCCTATGTGGGTTATGAATGCCTCATGAACCTGTCTTCAATGACAGTCCATCAGGACACTATGAGGTCTACCTACCTGTGTCGATTCTAAGCTTCCTGTAGCAACCGGAAGTGGTTAAAATCACCTAAAA
>NW_026286720.1:0-13663 GCF_023373465.1 Oncorhynchus keta | reverse complement strand
GAGTGTATTATAGTGTACTGTAGTGTAGTGTATTGTATGTAGTGTAGTCTAGTGCAGAAGTCGTGTGTAGTGTAAAGTGTACTGTAGTTGTGTGTGTGTGTAGTGTAGTAGTCATGGTAGTGTAGTGTACTGTAGTCGTGTGTAGGCCGTATAGTGTAGTCGTGTGTAGTGTAATTAGAAGTCATGTGTAGGTACTGTAGTCGTGTGTAGTGTGTAGAAATGGGCAGTGTAGTGTACTGTAGTCTCGTGTGTAGGCCTGTCGATAGTGTAGTCGTGTGTAGTGTACTGTAGTCATGTGTAGTGTACCTAGAAGTCGTGTGTACTGGGTCGTACAGTGAAGTCGTGTGTAGTGTACTCCTGTAGTCGTGTAGTGTAGTGTAGTAGTCGGTGTAGTAGTGTACTGTAGTCATGTGTAGTGTCAGATAGTGTAGCTCGTGTAGTGTACTTGTAGTCGTGTGTAGTGTACTGTAATCGTGTAGTGTACTGTAGTCGTGTAGTGTAGTGTAGTCGTGTGTAGTGTACTGTAGTCGTGTGTAGTGTACTGTAGTTGTGTGTAGTGTACTGTAAATGTGTAGTGTAGTGTCGTATAGTGTAGTCGTGTGTAGTGTACTGTAGTCGTGTGTGTGTACTGTAGTCGTGTGTAGTGTACTGTAGTCGTGTAGTGTACTGTAGTCGTGCGTAGTGTACTGTAGTCGTGTAGTGTAGTGTACGTTAGTCGTGTGTAGTGTACTGTAGTCGTGTGTAGTGTACTGTAGTCGTGTGTAGTGTAGTGTACTGTAGTCGTGTGTAGTGTACTGTAGTCGTGTGTAGTGTAGTGTCGTATAGTGTAGTCGTGTGTAGTGTACTGTAGTCGTGTGTAGTGTACTGTAGTCGTGTATAGTGTACTGTAGTAGTCGTGTGTAGTGTAGTGTACTGTAGTCGTGTGTAGTGTAGTGTACTGTAGTCGTGTGTAGTGTACTGTAGTCGTGTGTAGTGTAGTGTACTGTAGTCGTGTGTAGTGTCGTATAGTGTAGTCGTGTGTAGTGTACTGTAGTCGTGTGTAGTGTATTGTAGTCGTGGGTGTAGTGTACTGTAGTGTACTGTAGTCGTGTGTAGTGTAGTGTACTGTAGTCGTGTGTAGTGTAGTGTCGTATAGTGTAGTGGGTGTGTAGTGTACTGTAGTCGTGTGTAGTGTAGTGTCGTATAGTGTAGTCGTGTGTACTGTAGTCATGTGTAGTGTAATGTCGTATACTGTAGTCGTGTGTAGTGTACTGTAGTCGTGTGTAGTGTACTGTAGTCGTGTGTAATGTAGTGTCGTATAGTGTAGTCATGTGTAGTGTACTGTAGTCGTGTGTAGTGTAGTGTCGTATAGTGTAGTCATGTGTAGTGTACTGTAGTCGTGTGTAGTGTAGTGTCGTATAGTGTAGTCATGTGTAGTGTACTGTAGTCGTGTGTAGTGTACTGTAGTCGTGTGTAGTGTAGTGTCGTATAGTGTAGTCGTGTGTAGTGTACTGTAGTCGTGTGTAGTGTACTGTAGTCGTGTGTAGTGTACTGTAGTCGTGTGTAGTGTACTGTAGTCGTGTGTAGTGTACTGTAGTCGTGTGTAGTGTACTGTAGTCGTGTGTAGTGTACTGTAGTGTACTGTAGTCGTGTGTAGTGTAGTGTACTGTAGTCGTGTGTAGTGTAGTGTCGTATAGTGTAGTCGTGTGTAGTGTACTGTAGTCGTGTGTAGTGTAGTGTCGTATAGTGTAGTCGTGTGTACTGTAGTCATGTGTAGTGTAGTGTCGTATACTGTAGTCGTGTGTAGTGTACTGTAGTCGTGTGTAGTGTACTGTAGTCGTGTGTAGTGTACTGTAGTCGTGTGTAGTGTACTGTAGTCGTGTGTAGTGTAGTGTCGTATAGTGTAGTCATGTGTAGTGTACTGTAGTCGTGTGTAGTGTAGTGTCGTATAGTGTAGTCATGTGTAGTGTACTGTAGTCGTGTGTAGTGTACTGTAGTCGTGTGTAGTGTAGTGTCGTATAGTGTAGTCGTGTGTAGTGTACTGTAGTCGTGTGTAGTGTACTGTAGTCGTGTGTAGTGTACTGTAGTCGTGTGTAGTGTACTGTAGTCGTGTGTAGTGTAGTGTCGTCGGTGTGTAGTGTACTGTAGTCGTGTGTAGTGTACTGTAGTAGTCGTGTGTAGTGTAGTGTACTGTAGTCGTGTGTAGTGTAGTGTAGTCGTGTGTAGTGTAGTGTACTGTAGTCGTGTGTAGTGTCGTATAGTGTAGTCGTGTGTAGTGTACTGTAGTCGTGTGTAGTGTACTGTAGTCGTGTGTAGTGTAGTAGTCGTGTGTAGTGTAGTGTACTGTAGTCGTGTGTAGTGTACTGTAGTCGTGTGTAGTGTACTGTAGTCGTGTGTAGTGTACTGTAGTCGTGTGTAGTGTACTGTAGTCGTGTGTAGTGTAGTGTACGTTAGTCGTGTGTAGTGTACTGTAGTCGTGTGTAGTGTACTGTAGTCGTGTGTAGTGTACTGTAGTCGTGTGTAGTGTAGTGTACTGTAGTCGTGTGTAGTGTACTGTAGTCGTGTGTAGTGTAGTGTCGTATAGTGTAGTCGTGTGTAGTGTACTGTAGTCGTGTGTAGTGTACTGTAGTCGTGTGTAGTGTAGTGTACTGTAGTCGTGTGTAGTGTAGTGTAGTCATGTGTAGTGTAGTGTAGTCGTGTGTAGTGTACTGTAGTCGTGTGTAGTGTACTGTAGTCGTGTGTAGTGTAGTGTAGTCGTGTGTAGTGTACTGTAGTTGTGTGTAGTGTAGTCGTGTGTAGTGTACTGTAGTCGTGTATAGTGTACTGTAGTAGTCGTGTGTAGTGTAGTGTAGTCGTGTGTAGTGTTCTGTAGTCGTGTGTAGTACTGTAGTCGTGTGTAGTGTAGTGTACTGTAGTGGGTGTGTAGTGTCGTATAGTGTAGTCGTGTGTAGTGTACTGTAGTCGTGTGTAGTGTACTGTAGTCGTGTGTAGTGTACTGTAGTAGTCGTGTGTAGTGTAGTGTACTGTAGTCGTGTGTAGTGTACTGTAGTCGTGTGTAGTGTACTGTAGTCGTGTATAGTGTACTGTAGTAGTCGTGTGTAGTGTAGTGTACTGTAGTCGTGTGTAGTGTACTGTAGTCGTGTGTAGTGTACTGTAGTCGTGTATAGTGTACTGTAGTAGTCGTGTGTAGTGTACTGTAGTCGTGTGTAGTGTACTGTAGTCGTGTGTAGTACTGTAGTCGTGTGTAGTGTAGTGTCGTATAGTGTAGTCGTGTGTAGTGTACTGTAGTCGTGTGTAGTGTACTGTAGTCGTGTATAGTGTACTGTAGTAGTCGTGTGTAGTGTAGTGTAGTCGTGTGTAGTGTACTGTAGTCGTGTGTAGTGTAGTGTCGTATAGTGTAGTCGTGTGTAGTGTACTGTAGTCGTGTGTAGTGTGCTGTAGTCGTGTGTAGTGTACTGTAGTCGTGTATAGTGTACTGTAGTAGTCGTGTGTAGTGTAGTGTACTGTAGTCGTGTGTAGTGTAGTGTACTGTAGTCGTGTGTAGTGTCGTATAGTGTAGTCGTGTGTAGTGTACTGTAGTCGTGTGTAGTGTACTGTAGTCGTGTGTAGTGTACTGTAGTCGTGTGTAGTGTACTGTAGTCGTGTGTAGTGTACTGTAGTAGTCGTGTGTAGTGTAGTGTACTGTAGTCGTGTGTAGTGTACTGTAGTCGTGTGTAGTGTAGTGTACTGTAGTCGTGTGTAGTGTACTGTAGTCGTGTGTAGTGTACTGTAGTCGTGTGTAGTGTACTGTAGTCGTGTGTAGTGTAGTGTACTGTAGTCGTGTGTAGTGTACTGTAGTCGTGTGTAGTGTAGTGTCGTATAGTGTAGTCGTGTGTAGTGTACTGTAGTCGTGTGTAGTGTACTGTAGTCGTGTATAGTGTACTGTAGTAGTCGTGTGTAGTGTAGTGTAGTCGTGTGTAGTGTACTGTAGTCGTGTGTAGTGTACTGTAGTCGTGTGTAGTGTAGTGTACTGTAGTCGTGTGTAGTGTAGTGTAGTCGTGTGTAGTGTAGTGTAGTCGTGTGTAGTGTAGTGTAGTCGTGTGTAGTGTAGTCGTGTGTAGTGTAGTGTAGTGTAGTGTAGTGTAGTGTAGTCGTGTGTAGTGTAGTGTAGTCGTGTGTAGTGTAGTCGTGTGTAGTGTAGTGTAGTCGTGTGTAGTGTAGTGTAGTCGTGTGTAGTGTACTGTAGTCGTGTGTAGTGTACTGTCGTATAGTGTAGTCGTGTGTAGTGTACTGTAGTCGTGTGTAGTGTCGTGTAGTGTAGTGTAGTGTACTGTAGTGTAGTGTACTGTAGTCGTGTGTAGTGTACTGTAGTCGTGTGTAGTGTACTGTAGTCGTGTGTAGTGTACTGTAGTCGTGTGTAGTGTAGTGTAGTCGTGTGTAGTGTAGTGTACTGTAGTCGTGTGTAGTGTAGTGTAGTCGTGTGTAGTGTAGTGTAATCGTGTGTAGTGTACTGTAGTCGTGTAGTGTAGTCGTGTGTAGTGTACTGTAGTAGTGTAGTAGTGTACTGTAGTCGTGTGTAGTGTAGTGTAGTGTAGTCGTGTGTAGTGTAGTGTAGTCGTGTGTAGTGTAGTGTAGTCGTGTGTAGTGTACTGTAGTCGTGTGTAGTGTAGTGTAGTCGTTTGTAGTGTAGTGTAGTCGTGTGTAGTGTAGTGTAGTCGTGTGTAGTGTACTGTCGTATAGTGTAGTCATGTGTAGTGTACTGTAGTCGTGTGTAGTGTCGTGTAGTGTACTGTAGTGTAGTGTACTGTAGTCGTGTGTAGTGTACTGTAGTCGTGTGTAGTGTACTGTAGTCGTGTGTAGTGTACTGTCGTATAGTGTAGTCGTGTGTAGTGTACTGTAGTCGTGTGTAGTGTAGTGTAGTCATGTGTAGTGTAGTGTAGTCATGTGTAGTGTACTGTAGTCATGTGTAGTGTACTGTAGTCGTGTGTAGTGTACTGTAGTCGTGTGTAGTGTAGTGTAGTAGTCGTGTGTAGTGTAGTGTACTGTAGTCGTGTGTAGTGTCGTATAGTGTAGTCGTGTGTAGTGTACTGTAGTCGTGTGTAGTGTACTGTAGTCGTGTGTACTGTCGTATAGTGTAGTCGTGTGTAGTGTACTGTAGTCGTGTGTAGTGTAGTGTAGTAGTCGTGTGTAGTGTAGTGTACTGTAGTCGTGTGTAGTGTCGTATAGTGTAGTCGTGTGTAGTGTACTGTAGTCGTGTGTAGTGTACTGTAGTCGTGTGTAGTGTACTGTAGTCGTGTGTAGTGTACTGTAGTCGTGTGTAGTGTACTGTAGTCGTGTGTAGTGTACTGTAGTCGTGTGTAGTGTACAATATGGGTGTCAGTCCTGATGGTATGGAGTGGGAGGAGTCAAGGGGTCAAGGGGTCAAGGACCGGGATGGTGGGTAGTGGAAAGACGCAGGAAGAAGAGAGATCATGATATAGAAAGACACAAGAAGAAGAGAGATCATGATATAGAAAGACACAAGAAGAGAGATCATGATATAGAAAGACGCAGGAAGAAGAGATCATGATATAGAAAGACACAGGAAGAAGAGAGATCATGATACAGAAAGACGCAGGAAGAAGAGAGATCATGATATAGAAAGACACAGGAAGAAGAGAGATCATGATATAGAAAGACGCCCAGGAAGAAGAGAGATCATGATATAGAAAGACACAGGAAGAAGAGAGATCATGATATAGAAAGACACAGGAAGAAGAGAGATCATGATACAGAAAGACGCAGGAAGAAGAGAGATCATGATATAGAAAGACACAGGCAGAAGAGAGATCATGATATAGAAAGACACAGGAAGAAGAGAGATCATGATACAGAAAGACGCAGGAAGAAGAGAGATCATGATATAGAAAGACACAGGAAGAAGAGAGATCATGATATAGAAAGACACAGGAAGAAGAGAGATCATGATATAGAAAGACACAGGAAGAAGAGAGATCATGATACAGAAAGACGAGGAAGAAGAGATCATGATATAGAAAGACGCAGGAAGAAGAGAGATCATGATATAGAAAGACGCAGTGAAGAAGAGAGATCATGATATAGAAAGACACAGGAAGAAGAGAGATCATGATATAGAAAGACACAGGAAGAAGAGAGATCATGATATAAAAAGACGCAGGAAGAAGAGAGATCATGATACAGAAAACGCAGGAAGAAGAGAGATCATGATATAGAAAGACGCAGGAAGAAGAGAGATCATGATATAGAAAGACGAGGAAGAAGAGAGATCATGATACCGAAAACAGTGGAGCGTCTAGTAAAGAAAGCATACAGAGGACCAAGGTAGGAAGCAGGATTGGTGATGTGGTGAGAGTGTGTTTGATGAGACCACAGAGCCTCATTTACACCCAACTAACTAACGCAGTAGATAAAGAAGTAGGTGGCGTCAAATTAGCTTGGTTAATTGGAAATGGTAGATATGTAATATTGTGTGGTAGCCAGGCTCAGCAAGAGAAGATTCTGAACATGGAAAAGCTTAATGGAAAGAAGATGAAAAGCCATGTCCCTGGGGATTATGGTGGAGAGGAGCCATCACTGCTGTCCCAATATCTGTGTCCACAGAGATGACATTAAAGGCAATGTGAAGGCAGGCAGAGTGATTGAGGCCAAAAGGTTGATCAGTTGGAAAGAGGGTTGAAGAAGTGAAAGCTTTCTCCAAGCTTTTCAGTGATGATGAGGTTGGAGAAAGTCTTGCTGGGAAAGTACACATAAGAATCCTTAGATTCAATGTTTGAGAATTTGTCCCATGTCCACTGCTGTGTTTTAAATACCAAAGAATGGGATATGTAGCTGCTCAGCGTAAAGGAAAGAAAAGATGAGCCAAGTGCGGAGGGGAACATGATTATGGTGAACGATGACTCCTCTCCTCTCTTGAGTGTTGTAATTGTAGGGGAGAACACAGAGCAGCATTTGGTGGATGCCAGGTTCAGAGAGAGGCAAGAGAGGCTCAGAGATACAGGATCCGTCATGATGTATCACACGCAGAGCCTGTAAAACAGATTGGTAGAACTACTGTCAGACTGATGGATCTTATATGGCTGCTCCTGTAGTAAGTGGATCTACTGTCAGAGCTGGTGTTTCGGCTGGTCCTGTGGCATGGTTTCAAGGCCTGTTCAGAAATCTGGTGCTCATGAATGTGTGGCGTCAAAGGACCCTTTGATAATGAATAAAGTTGACTTCATAGCTTTTATTGGTAAGGTTATCAATACGACTCGGGTTGTGGAAACCAGAAATGCCAGGTTGAAGGTTATTGTGGAGACGGCAGAAGAGATTTTGGGGGTAACAGATGTTACTGTTGACATGCTGAACAATCCTAAGGGAGTGTTTAGGCATGGTAATAGATACAGTTGAATGGGTTTTGGGGGAGGTAGAAGTTAGGGATTAATTTGGTTTAGAATGTTATTTTCATGGTAGTACAGAATTGGGCAGCTAATGACTGATCATACATTCAAGCATAGTGGGTGGGGAACGCATTTAAACGATTGTTTGCGGACCGCCACGTTTCCATAGAAGAAGAAGAAGGAGGAGGAGGCGCAGGAGGAAGGAAGCAGTGGAGTGGAGTAGAGCGGAGTGGAATGGAGTGCAGTGGAGTGGAGCGGACTGGAATGGAGCGGAGTGCTGAGAATATGATTGTAGAGCCAGTTTGGTCGGAGATGGACAATGGCTCTTTCCCGAGGTCTGAGATGCTGTGCCCGGGTGTTTTCCTGGATACCTGTCCTCATAATCACCTCCGTGGTGCTGTGGTCCTACTACGCCTATGTGTTTGAGCTATGTGTATGTAAGTATGGGGATTATGACTGTTGTCTGATATGTTTTTGTCGGCGATGCTAGCTAGCTAACACAAACAGCTCTTTAAACCTGCTAGCCAAACCTAGCATCATGCTAACCAGGAAGCGGTTTTTTTCGTGATAATTGTCTTTATAAATCTAACTAGTGACCATATTGTACTGTTTTTTTTTGTTGTTTCTAATTCCATTTGTGAACGAATTATACTGTTGTTACATTGGCCTACCAAATAGCTAGCTATATATTTAAAGGCCATTAACGTTACGGAATGTAGCTAACTATGTTGTGATAAGACAGACAGTATGTTAGTGAGCTACTGTAAGTACAGGTGTGAAGTAATCACCGTCAGACTGTAACATGTTGTTTTGCTGTGTTTAGCAGCTTCAGCTACCAAATATCTGTTGGAGTACTGCTGTACAGCTGTTTGCATGTCAATAATTCAGAATTGTCCAATGTGTGCTCTTCACAGTCACTATCAGCAACACATTGGAGAAGGGTGAGTTAGTTTTTATTTGTAACACATAGGCCTAATCAATGGTCAGAATAGTCATCTGACACCTTGTAGACACTTGAATATCAGCTTGATGGTTTCCTAAGTGTTGTATCTGTCTGTGTTTCCAGTGGCCTACCTACTGGTGTTCCATGTGTGTTTTGTGATGTTCTCCTGGACCTATTGGAAGGCCATCTTCACTCCTCCTGCCACACCCTGCAAAAAGGTAGGAGTTCATTGTCGGTGGTTTGTCCCGTCTGGAGTAGACCTACATGGCCAAGCAAGACATCATCAAGACTTGTCTTGTTCACGCTGCAGGCCTTAATGCTTCAATTAGTTTTTTTTTATTCTTCCATATCTGTTTTGGAATACTGACTGTTCAGACAGAAAGTTACAAAGTGACTAAATCAGATTTATGTGTTTAGAAAACGGTCATTTGCTGACTTGGCTATGCTAAGTCATAGTAACGACTGGCGTGTGTGCAGTGGTGTAGGCTGATTGGTGGTGGTGCTCGTGGGCCTGCATCCTATCACTCAGAAGTTATGTAACAAGCTAAGGTTACAACGATGCCTCGCCATGGAAATTTCCCAGTTGCTTTGAATGTTCAAAATCATAGTGTGGGATCACTTTTAAAGCCTCAAAGGATGAGATGATCCAACTTTCACAACGAGTCCTTTTTTGGCTAGACACATCAGTCAACTAGCTAGCTAGCTATTTTTCCCCCAACATCGGACACCCCGTAACTTAGGACAAGCGGTTGGAGGATTAATATATATAATATAATAATATATGCCATTTAGCAGACGCTTTTATCCAAAGCGACTTACAGTCATGTGTGCATACATTCTACGTATGGGTGGTCCCGGGAATCGAACCCACTACCCTGGCGTTACAAGCGCCATGCTCTACCAACCAGCTCTACCACCAGCTCAGTTGGTAGAGCATGGTGCTTGTAACGCCAGGGTAGTGGGTTCGATCCCCGGGACCACCCATACGTAGAATGTATGCACACATGACTGTAAGTCGCTTTGGATAAAAGCGTCTGCTAAATGGCATATATTATTATTATATATTATAACTGAGCTGCAGAATCACCTCAAAGCTCAACATTTTAAATGGACTGGAAAATAACGGTACATTTTGTCACTAAAGACAGCCTTCTAGCTAGCTGACCACCGATTTTCATTGCAGTTTAAGTAAGTTAGGTTTTGAGAGTTTTCAAAAAAATGATATATTTACACATTTTGTGGGACACGCTGTAAATTGTCAAATTCAAATGCGCGACAGACCACACATCATTTAATATGCAATTTACCTAAATTATTCCTACTCATTTATATGTTAGTATTAAACTGATCTACTTTCTCAAAACACAAGATTAAATCTGTATAATGAGACATTATTTGGTTACAACCCCGAAGAAGATGTTTGTGAAGAACCATTTTTAACAGTCAACAGGAGGGGGCACATTCAATGGACAGACAAGTCCTTTTTTATTCTTTACTGGAAGGCAAGTCAACTAGTAAACTAACTAGTAAACTAACTAGTAAACTAACTGGTAAACTAACTAGTTGGTGTCTCTTTGTTGAACAAAATTAAACAAATATCTTGTAATTAAACAAAATAGTAAGGTGGCCAATAATACGGGAGGTATTTGTTTTGCTAAACCTCTTATCAAAAAGCAGAGTAGCAACAAGATCTGCCAAATAACTCTAAAAACCACCTTGAGGGCAACAACAGATTTGACGCAATGCCAGGAATCAGATTTGTACCTACAAAGGTGGTTTGAAATTAGGCTTTAAATATTCCATTCCATGTGCTTTTTGGCTGTTCTGACTGCAGGGAAAAAGTATAGATTTTAATCGGATATGCAAAAAAAAAAGTGGATCTGAGTCACTTCAAACTGCCTGTGTGAATAAGGCTATATACATGCGTAGCCTATGGCATGTAGCCTAATAAAGCATGATCCCTGTTGACTAATGTAACTTTTATGTTGCTGGAAGCTTTTGAATATAATGTTGCCTATAACAGCCATAGAATGTTGCTGTTATAATCAGAAGATGATTCAAAGCCTGTGTATTTATTTGTATTCGTTATGGTTCCCCATTAGTTCCTGCCAAGGCAGCAGCTACTCTTCCTGGGGTTTATTATGGATCCCCGTTAGTTCCTGCCAAGGCAGCAGCTCCTCTTCTTGGGGTTTATTATGGATCCCCATTAGTTCCTGCCAAGGCAGCAGCTACTCTTCCTGGGGTTTATTATGGTTCCCCATTAGTTCCTGTTGCCAAGGCAGCAGCTACTCTTCTTGGGGTTTATTATGGATCCCCATTAGTTCCTGCCAAGGCAGCAGCTACTCTTCCTGAGGTTTATTATGGATCCCCATTAGTTCCTGCCAAGGCAGCAGCTACTCTTCCTGGGGTTTATTATGGATCCCCATTAGTTCCTGCCAAGGCAGCAGCTACTCTTCCTGGGGTTTATTATGGATCCCCATTAGTTCCTGCCAAGGCAGCAGCTACTCTTCCTGGGGTTTATTATGGATCCCCATTAGTTCCTGCCAAGGCAGCAGCTACTCTTCCTGGGGTTTATTATGGATCCCCATTAGTTCCTGCCAAGGCAGCAGCTACTCTTCTTGGGGTTTATTATGGATCCCCATTAGTTCCTGTCAAGGCAGCAGCTACTCTTCCTGGGGTGTATTATGGATCCCCATTAGTTCCTGGCAAGGCAGCAGCTACTCTTCCTGGGGTTTATTATGGATCCCCATTAGTTCTGCCAAGGCAGCAGCTACTCTTCCTGGGGTTTATTATGGATCCCCATTAGTTCCTGCCAAGGCAGCAGCTACTCTTCCTGGGTTTATTATGGATCCCCGTTAGTTCCTGCCAAGGCAGAAGCTACTCTTCCTGGGGTTTATTATGGATCCCCATTAGTTCCTGGCAAGGCAGCAGCTACTCTTCCTGGGGTTTATTATGGATCCCCATTAGTTCCTGGCAAGGCAGCAGCTACTCTTCCTGGGGTTTATTATGGATCCCCATTAGTTCCTGCCAAGGCAGCAGCTATTCTTCCTGAGGTTTATTATGGATCCCCATTAGTTCCTGCCAAGGCAGCAGCTACTCTTCCTGGGGTGTATTATGGATCCCCATTAGTTCCTGCCAAGGCAGCAGATACTCTACCTGGGGTTTATTATGGATCCCCATTAGTTCTTGCCAAGGCAGCAGCTATTCTTCCTGAGGTTTATTATGGATCCCCATTAGTTCTTGCCAAGGCAGCAGCTATTCTTCCTGAGGTGTATTATGGATCCCCATTAGTTCCTGCCAAGGCAGCAGATACTCTACCTGGGGTTTATTATGGATCCCCATTAGTTCTTGCCAAGGCAGCAGCTACTCTTCCTGGGGTGTATTATGGATCCCCATTAGTTCCTGCCAAGGCAGCAGCTACTCTTCCTGGGGTTTATTATGGATCCCCATTAGTTCTTGCCAAGGCAGCAGCTATTCTTCCTGAGGTTTATTATGGATCCCATTAGTTCCTGCCAAGGCAGCAGCTACTCTTCCTGGGGTTTATTATGGATCCCCATTAGTTCCTGCCAAGGCAGCAGCTACTCTTCCTGGGGTTTATTATGGATCTCCATTAGTTCCTGCCAAGGCAGCAGCTACTCTTCCTGAGGTTTTATTATGGATCCCATTAGTTCCTGCCAAGGCAGCAGCTACTCTACCTGGGGTTTATTATGGATCCCCATTAGTTCCTGCCAAGGCAGCAGCTACTCTTCCTGGGGTTTATTATGGATCCCCATTAGTTCCTGCCAAGGCAGCAGCTACTCTTCCTGGGGTTTATTATGGATCCCCATTAGTTCCTGCCAAGGCAGCAGCTACTCTTCCTGGGGTTTATTATGGTTCCCATTAGTTTCTGTTTCCAAAGGCACCGCCTACTCTTTTGGGGTTTATTATGGATCCCCATTAGTTCCTGCCAAGGCAGCAGCTACTCTTCCTGGGGTTTATTATGGATCCCCATTAGTTCCTGCCAAGGCAGCAGCTACTCTTCCTGGGGTTTATTATGGATCCCCATTAGTTCCTGCCAAGGCAGCAGCTACTCCTCCTGGGGTTTATTATGGATCCCCATTAGTTCCTGCCAAGGCAGCAGCTACTCTTCCTGGGGTTTATTATGGATCCCCATTAGTTCCTGCCAAGGCAGCAGCTACTCTTCCTGGGGTTTATTATGGTTCCCCATTAGTTCCTGTTGCCAAGGCAGCAGCTACTCTTCTTGGGGTTTATTATGGATCCCCATTAGTTCCTGCCAAGGCAGAAGCTACTCTTCCTGAGGTTTATTATGGATCCCCATTAGTTCCTGCCAAGGCAGCAGCTACTCTTCCTGGGGTGTATTATGGATCCCGATTAGTTCCTGGCAAGGCAGCAGCTACTCTTCCTGGGGTTTATTATGGATCCCCATTAGTTCTGCCAAGGCAGCAGCTACTCTTCCTGGGGTTTATTATGGATCCCCATTAGTTCCTGCCAAGGCAGCAGCTACTCTTCTTGGGGTTTATTATGGATCCCCATTAGTTCCCTGCCAAGGCAGCAGCTACTCTTCCTGGGGGTGTATTATGGATCCCCATTAGTTCCTGGCAAGGCAGCAGCTACTCTTCCTGGGGTTTATTATGGATCCCCATTAGTTCTGCCAAGGCAGCAGCTACTCTTCCTGGGTTTATTATGGATCCCCATTAGTTCCTGCCAAGGCAGCAGCTACTCTTCCTGAGGTTTATTATGGATCCCCGTTAGTTCCTGCCAAGGCAGAAGCTACTCTTCCTGGGGTTTATTATGGATCCCCATTAGTTCCTGGCAAGGCAGCAGCTACTCTTCCTGGGGTTTATTATGGATCCCCATTAGTTCCTGGCAAGGCAGCAGCTACTCTTCCTGGGGGTTTACATGGATCCCCATTAGTTCCTGCCAAGGCAGCAGCTATTCTTCCTGAGGTTTATTATGGATCCCCATTAGTTCCTGCCAAGGCAGCAGCTACTCTTCCTGGGGTGTATTATGGATCCCCATTAGTTCCTGCCAAGGCAGCAGCTACTCTTCCTGGGGTTTATTATGGATCCCCATTAGTTCCTGCCAAGGCAGCAGCTACTCTTCCTGGGGTGTATTATGGATCCCCATTAGTTCCTGGCAAGGCAGCAGCTACTCTTCGTGGGGTTTATTATGGATCCCCATTAGTTCCTGCCAAGGCAGCAGATACTCTTTCTGAGGTTTATTATGGATCCCCATTAGTTCTGCCAAGGCAGCAGCTACTCTTCCTGGGGTTTATTATGGATCCCCATTAGTTCCTGCCAAGGCAGCAGCTACTCTTCCTGAGGTTTATTATGGATCCCCATTAGTTCTGCCAAGGCAGCAG
>NW_026286719.1:0-3356 GCF_023373465.1 Oncorhynchus keta | reverse complement strand
GCTCGTTGCCACGGCCACTTGCGCACATTGGGCCTTTAGCCAGGACGGGACAGGGTGACCCGGAGGACGCGGGGACTAGACACAATACGAGGACGACGGGAGGGATAAAGCAATGAAATGACGTCATGATCTGTATATAAACTGTTGCTCGTGGTTAAGTGGCAGCGCGCTCCGAGAATAAATTCTGTTACCTATTATTGAAAGACTGGTCTGCGTCTATTTTATGCAAACAAGAATCTTATAAATTCTCATAAAATAGATGAAGGGTTTTCAATTGATGAAAGCACATTAGCATAATTTAATTACACTAACAATATCCCTTGACACAATGATGAAAATAATCATGGCCTCTAAACCTTCAAGCTGCATACTGGACCCTATTTCAACTAAACTACTGAAAGAGCTGCTTCCTGTGCTTGGCCCTCCTATGTTGAACATAATAAACGGCTCTCTATACACAGGATGTGTACCAAACTCACTAAAAGTGGCAGTAATAAAGCCTTTCTTGAAAAAGTCAAACCTTGATCCAGAAAATATAAAAAACCATCAGCCTATATCGAATCTTTCATTCCTCTCAAAATGTTTAGAAAAGGCTGTTGCGCAGCAACTCACTGCCTGCCTGAAGACAAACAATGTACACGAAATGCTTCAGTCTGGTTTTAGACCCCATCATAGCACTGAGACTGCACTTGTGAAGGTGGTAAATGTAATGGCATCAGACCGGGGCTTTGCATCTGTCCTTGTGCTGCTAGACCTCAGTGCTGCTTTTGATATCATCGATCACCACATTCTTTTGGAGAGATTGGAAACCCAAATTGGTCTACACGGACAAGTTCTGGCCTGGTTTAGATCTTATCTGTTGGAAAGATATCAGTTTGTCTCTGTGAATGGTTTGTCCTCTGACAAATCAACTGTAAATTTCGATGTTCCTCAAGTTTCCTTTTTAGGACCACTATTGTTTTCACTATATATTTTACCTCTTGGAGATGTAATTCGAAAACATAATATTAACTTTTACTGCTATGCGGATGACACACAGCTGTACATTTCATTGAAACATGGTGAAGCCCCAAAATTGCCCTCGCTAGAAGCCTGTGTTTCAGACATAAGGAAGTGGATGGCTGCAAACTTTCTACTTTTAAACTCGGACAAAACAGAGATGCTTGTTCTAGGTCCCAAGAAATTAAGAGATCTTCTGTTGAATCTGACAATTAATCTTAATGGTTGTACAGTCGTCTCAAATAAAACTGTGAAGGACCTCGGCGTTACTCTGGATCCTGATTTCTCTTTTGTTGATGAACATATCAAGACTGTTTCAAGGACAGATTTTTTTCCATCTATGTAACATTGCAAATATCACAAACTTTCTGTCCAAAAATGATGCAGAAAAATGTATCCATGCTTTTGTTACTTCTAGGTTAGACTACTGCAATGCTCTACTTTCCGGCTACCCGGATAAAGCACTAAATAAACTTCATTTAGTGCTAAATACAGCTGCTAGATTACTGACTTGAACCAAAAAATGTGATAATATTACTCCAGTGCTAGTCTCCCTACACTGGCTTCCTGTCAAGGCAAGGGCTGATTTCAAGGTTTTACTGCTAACCTACAAAGCATTACATGGGCTTGCTCCTAACTATCTCTCTGATTTGGTCCTGCCGTACATACCTACACGTACGCTACGGTCACAAGACGCAGGCCTCCTAATTGTCCCTAGAATTTCTAAGCAAACAGCTGGAGGCAGGGCGTTCTCCTTTCGAGCTCAATTCTTATGGAATGGTCTGCCTACCCATGTGAGAGACGCAAACTTGATCTCAACCTTTAAGTCTTTACTGAAGACTCATCTCTTCAGTGGGTCATATGATTGAGTGTAGTCTGGCCCAGGAGTGTGAAGGTGAACGGAAAGGCTCTGGAGCAACGAACCGCCCTTACTGTCTCTGTGTGGCCAGTTCCCTTCTTTCCACTGGGATTCTCTGCCTCTAACCCTATTACAGGGGCTGAGTCACTGGCATACGGGTGCTCTTTCATGCCGTCCCTAGGAGGGGTGCGTCACTTGAGTGTGTTGAGTCACTGATGTGATCTTCCTGTATGGGTTGGCGTCCCCCCTTGGGTTGTGCCGTGGCGGAAATCTTTCTGGGCTATACTCGGCCTTGTCTCAGGATGGTAAGTTGGTGGTTGAAGATATCCCTCTAGTGGTGTGGGGGCTGTGCTTTGGCAAAGTGGGTGGGGTTATATCCTTCCTGTTTGGCCCTGTCCGGGGGTATCGTCAGATGGGGCCACAGTGTCTCCTGACCCCTCCTGTCTCAGCCTCCAGTATTTATGCTGCAGTAGTTTATGTGTCGATGGGCTAGGGTCCGTTTCTTATATCTGGAGTACTTCTCCTGTCTTCTCTGGTGTCCTGTGTGAATTTAAGTATGCTCTCTCTAATTCTCTCTTTCTCTCTTTCTTTCTCTCTCTCGGAGGACCTGAGCCCTAGGACCATGCCTCAGGACTACCTGGCATGATGACTCCTTGCTGTCCCGAGTCCACCTGGCTGTGCTGCTGCTCCAGTTTCAACTGTTCTGCCTTTGATTGTTATTATTTGACCATGCTGGTCATTAATGAATATTTGAAATTCTTGGCCATGTTCTGTTATAATCTCCACCCGGCACAGCCAGAAGAGGACTGGCCACCCCTCATAGCCTGGTTCCTATCTCAGTTTCTTCCTAGGTTTTGGCCTTTCTATGGAGTTTTTCCTAGCCACCGTGCATCTACACCTGCGTTGCTTGCTGTTTTGCATTTTAGGCTGGGTTTCTGTACAGCACTTTGAGATATCAGCTGATGTCCGAAAAAATACATTTGATTTGAATTTGATTTGCATCATGATATGTGAATCCTTGACCTTGGCAAAGACTGGGGTGTTTTTCAGGATAAAAAGATACAGGATGGTGCTAAGCACAGGCAAAATCCAAAAGAAAAATCTGCTTCAGTCTGCTTACACCAGACACTGGGAGAGGAATGCACCTTTCAGAAATACAATAATCTACAAAGTTCCTGACTGGTCACATTAGTTTTGACTGAAATGTCATTGAAAATTGCTGTCTAGCCATGATCCCCAACACTTTGACAGAGCTTGAAGATTTCTGAAAAGAATAATGGGCAAATATTGCCCAATCCAGGTGTGCAAAGCTCTTAGAGACTTAGGGCTCTATTCAATTTTTATTTTATTTTACCTTTATTTAACTAGGCAAGTCAGTTAAGAACAAATTCTTATTTTCAATGACGGCCTAGGAACAGTGGGTTAACTGCCTGTTCAGGGGCAGAACGACAGATTTGTAACTTGTCAGCTCTGGGATTTGAACTTGCAACCCGGTTAC
>NW_026286718.1:5000-9490 GCF_023373465.1 Oncorhynchus keta | reverse complement strand
ACTTTCTCTATAGCCTGAGGGACACTGAGTATCTATGTCTCCACGACACCATGTCTCCAGTAGGGTTATGGTGTCCTGTCCCTTGACTTTCTCTATAGCCTGAGGGACACTGAGTATCTATGTCTCCACGACACCATGTCTCCAGTAGGATTATGATGTCCTGTCCCTTGACTTTCTCTATAGCCTGAGGGACACTGAGTATCTATGTCTCCACGACATGTTTCCAGTAGGGTTATGGTGTCCTGTCCCTGACTCTTCTATAGCCTGAGGGACACTTATGACGACACCATGTCCAGTAGGATTATGGTGTCCTGTCCCTTGACTTTCTCTATAGCCTGAGGGACACTGAGTATCTATGTCTCCACGACACCATGTCTCCAGTAGGATTATGATGTCCTGTCCCTTGACTTTCTCTATAGCCTGAGGGACACTGAGTATCTATGTCTCCACGACACCATGTCTCCAGTAGGGTTATGATGTCCTGTCCCAGTAGATGATGTCTTCCCTCTCTATAGCCTGAGGGACACTGAGTATCTATGTCTCCACGACACCATGTCTCCAGTAGGGTTATGGTGTCCTGTCCCTTGACTTTCTCTATAGCCTGAGGGACACTGAGTATCTATGTCTCCACGACACCATGTTCCAGTAGGGTTATGGTGTCCTGTCCCTGACTTTCTCTATAGCCTGAGGGACACTGAGTATCTATGTCTCCACGACACCATGTTTCCAGTAGGATTATGATGTCCTGTCCCTTGACTTTCTATAGCCTGAGGGACACTGAGTATCTATGTCTCCACGACACCATGTCTCCAGTAGGATTATGGTGTCCTGTCCCTTGACTTTCTCTATAGCCTGAGGGACACTGAGTATCTATGTCTCCATCGACACCATGTTTCCAGTAGGATTATGATGTCCTGTCCCTGACTTTCTCTATAGCCTGAGGGACACTGGAGTATCTATGTCTCCACGACACCATGTCTCCAGTAGGATTATGATGTCCTGTCCCTTGACTTTCTCTATAGCCTGAGGGACACTGAGTATCTATGTCTCCACGACACCATGTCTCCAGTAGGATTATGATGTCCTGTCCCTTGACTTTCTCTATAGCCTGAGGGACACTGAGTATCTATGTCTCCACGACACCATGTCTCCAGTAGGATTATGATGTCCTGTCCCTTGACTTTCTAGCCTGATAGCCTGAGGGACACTGAGGGACACTGAGTATCTATGTCTCCACGACACCATGTCTCCAGTAGGGACACTGAGTATGATGTCCTGTCCCCCTTGACTTTCTATAGCCTGAGGGACACTGAGTATCTATGTCTCCACGACACCATGTCTCCAGTAGGGTTATGATGTCCTGTCCCTTGACTTTCTCTATAGCCTGAGGGACACTGAGTATCTATGTCTCCACGACACCATGTTTCCAGTAGGGTTATGGTGTCCTGTCCCTTGACTTTCTCTATAGCCTGAGGGACACTGAGTATCTATGTCTCCACGACACCATGTTTCCAGTAGGATTATGATGTCCTGTCCCTTGACTTTCTCTATAGCCTGAGGGACACTGAGTATCTATGTCTCCACGACACCATGTTTCCAGTAGGATTATGATGTCCTGTCCCTTGACTTTCTCTATAGCCTGAGGGACACTGAGTATCTATGTCTCCACGACACCATGTCTCCAGTAGGATTATGATGTCCTGTCCCTTGACTTTCTCTATAGCCTGAGGGACACTGAGTATCTATGTCTCCACGACACCATGTCTCCAGTAGGATTATGATGTCCTGTCCCTTGACTTTCTCTATAGCCTGAGGGACACTGAGTATCTATGTCTCCACGACACCATGTCTCCAGTAGGATCATGATGTCCTGTCCCTTGACTTTCTATAGCCTGAGGGACACTGAGTATCTATGTCTCCACGACACCATGTCTCCAGTAGGGTTATGATGTCCTGTCCCTTGACTTTCTATAGAGGGACACTGAGTTCTCCACGACACCATAGCCTGTCCCTTGAGGGACACTGAGTATCTATGTCTCCACGACACCATGTTTCCAGTAGGATTATGGTGTCCTGTCCCTTGACTTTCTCTATAGCCTGAGGGACACTAGGGATAGCCTGAGGGACACTGAGTATCTATGTCTCCACAACACCATGTCTCCAGTAGGATTATGATGTCCTGTCCCTTGACTTTCTCTATAGCCTGAGGGACACTGAGTATCTATGTCTCCACGACACCATGTCTCCAGTAGGATCATGATGTCCTGTCCCTTGACTTTCTCTATAGCCTGAGGGACACTGAGTATCTATGTCTCCACGACACCATGTCTCCAGTAGGGTTATGATGTCCTGTCCCTTGACTTTCTCTATAGCCTGAGGGACACTGAGTATCTATGTCTCCACGACACCATGTTTCCAGTAGGGTTATGGTGTCCTGTCCCTTGACTTTCTCTATAGCCTGAGGGACACTGAGTATCTATGTCTCCACGACACCATGTTTCCAGTAGGATTATGATGTCCTGTCCCTTGACTTTCTCTATAGCCTGAGGGACACTGAGTATCTATGTCTCCACGACACCATGTCTCCAGTAGGATTATGATGTCCTGTCCCTTGACTTTCTCTATAGCCTGAGGGACACTGAGTATCTATGTCTCCACGACACCATGTCTCCAGTAGGATTATGATGTCCTGTCCCTTGACTTTCTCTATAGCCTGAGGGACACTGAGTATCTATGTCTCCACGACACCATGTCTCCAGTAGGATTATGATGTCCTGTCCCTTGACTTTCTCTATAGCCTGAGGGACACTGAGTATCTATGTCTCCACGACACCATGTCTCCAGTAGGATCATGATGTCCTGTCCCTTGACTTTCTCTATAGCCTGAGGGACACTGAGTATCTATGTCTCCACGACACCATGTCTCCAGTAGGGTTATGATGTCCTGTCCCTTGACTTTCTCTATAGCCTGAGGGACACTGAGTATCTATGTCTCCACGACACCATGTTTCCAGTAGGATTATGGTGTCCTGTCCCTTGACTTTCTCTATAGCCTGAGGGACACTGAGTATCTATGTCTCCACAACACCATGTCTCCAGTAGGATTATGATGTCCTGTCCCTTGACTTTCTCTATAGCCTGAGGGACACTGAGTATCTATGTCTCCACAACACCATGTCTCCAGTAGGATTATGATGTCCTGTCCCTTGACTTTCTCTATAGCCTGAGGGACACTGAGTATCTATGTCTCCACGACACCATGTCTCCAGTAGGATTATGATGTCCTGTCCCTTGATGTTTTTAATAAATTCTGGATTTGTTGTTTTATAACCAACATGTGAAGAGTATAGGCCCTGGATATTCCAAGAGCTGATAGTTAATGATCTCATTTATAATAAGTGATATTCACTGGTTTGAGTAAAGTACATCGAAAAAAAAACAAGAAAAAAAAACGATACATACATACATACATACATACATACATACATACATACATACATACATACATACACATACATACATACATACATACATACATACATACATACATACATACATACATACATACATACATACATACATACATACATACATACATACATACATACATATGCATGCACATACATGCACATATACATACATACATACATGCACATATACATACATACATACATGCACATACATACATACATACATACATGCATACATACATACATACATACATACATACATGCATACATACATACATACATACATACACACATACACACATACATACATACACACACACACACACGCGCACACACCATTAGATATAATAATTATTATAATACCGGTGTCAATACATTTAGGAATATTTGTAAACAAATGAATAAGAATGGATTAAGATTGCACATAAAATAAGTACAATGCAATCTGCAACCCTGTGTGTGTGTGTGTGCGTGTGCATGCCCGTGTGTGAATTAAAGGGTCTGTCTAGCTCAGTAGTCTGCATATTAGTTGCAGTAGTTGGTGCACCTCTCCTATCTCTTATTGTTCTAGGGGTCTTCTGCCAGAGGTTACCTCAGCATATGTAGGCTGATGATCTGACTGATACATGGTGTGGACTGCATCATGTGGTCTACTTCCCTGAAGGGCAGTGTTCTGACCGACCCTGGAGTAGTGGTCAGAGCTGTGTTGTGATGGGCTGGGTCTAGTAGAGCTGTGTTGTGATGGGCTGGGTCTAGTAGAGCTGTGTTGTGATGGGCTGGGTCTAGTAGAGCTGTGTTGTGATGGGCTGGGTCTAGTAGAGCTGTGTTGTGATGGGCCAGGTCTAGAAGAGCTGTGTTGTGATGGGCCAGGTCTAGAAGAGCTGTGTTGTGATGGGCCGGGTCTAGTAGAGCTGTGTTGTGATGGGCCAGGTCTAGAAGAGCTGTGTTGTGATGGGCCAGGTCTAGAAGAGCTGTGTTGTGATGGGCCGGGTCTAGTAGAGCTGTGTTGTGATGGGCCAG
>NW_026286717.1:0-2423 GCF_023373465.1 Oncorhynchus keta | reverse complement strand
CTCCACTAGCCCCCACCAGAGGACCACTAGCCCACACCAGAGGACCACTAGTCCCCACCAGGGGACCACTAGCCCCCACCAGAGGACCACTAGCCCCCACCAGAGGACCACTAGCCCCCACCAGAGGACCACTAGCCCCCACCAGAGGACCACTAGCCCCTACCAGAGGACCACAGTCTCCCTCTACTAGCCCCTACCAGAGGACCACTAGCCCCTACCAGAGGACCACTAGTCCCCACCAGAGGACCACAGTCTCCCTCTACTAGCCCCTACCAGAGGACCACTAGCCCCTACCAGAGGACCACTAGCCCCCACCAGAGGACCACAGTCTCCCTCCACTAGCCCCCACCAGAGGACCACAGTCTCCCTCCTCTAGCCCACACCAGAGGACCACTAGCCCCCACCAGAGGACCACTAGCCCCCACCAGGGGACCACTAGTCCCCACCAGGGGACCACTAGCCCCCACCAGAGGACCACTAGTCCCCACCAGGGGACCACTAGCCCCAGCCAGAGGATCACTAGCCCCCACCAGAGGACCACTAGCCCCCACCAGAGGACCACTAGCCAGAGGACCTCTGTCTCCCTCCACTAGCCCCCACCAGAGGACCACTAGCCCCTACCAGAGGACCACTAGCCCCCACCAGAGGACCTCTGTCTCCCTCCACTAGAAGAACCCAGCCCTGTTCTGTACCTCCCTCCACTAGAACAACCCTGTTCTGTACCTCCCTCCACTAGAACAACCCTGTTCTGTACCTCCCTCCACTAGAACAGCCCTGTTTTGTACCTCCCTCCTCTAGAAGAACCCAGCCCTGTTCTGTACCTCCCTCCTCTAGAAGAACCCAGCCCTGTTCTGTACCTCCCTCCTCTAGAAGAACCCAGCCCTGTTCTGTACCTCCCTCCACTAGAAGAACCCAGCCCTGTTCTGTACCTCCCTCCACTGGAAGAACCCAGCCCTGTTCTGTACCTCCCTCCACTGGAAGAACCCAGCCCTGTTCTGTACCTCCCTCCACTAGAAAAACCCAGCCCTGTTCTGTACCTCCCTCCACTAGAAGAACCCAGCCCTGTTCTGTACCTCCTCCACTATAAGAACCCAGCCCTATTCTGTACTCTCCCTCCACTAGGAACAGCCCTGAAACAGCCTCCTCCACTAGAACAGCCCTGTTCTGTACCTCCTCCCACTATAAGAACTCAGTAGCCCTATTCTGTACCTCCTCCTCTAGAAGAACCTAGCCCTATTCTGTACCTCCTCCTCTAGAAGAACCCAGCCCTATTCTGTACCTCCTCCTCTAGAAGAACCCAGCCATATTCTGTACCTCTCCACTAGAACAGCCCTGTCCTGTACCTCCCTCCTCTAGAACCCAGCCCTGTTCTGTACCTCCCCCACTAGAAGAAACCTAGCCCTGTTCTGTACCTCCTCCACTAGAAGAACCCAGCCCTGTTCTGTACCTCCCTCATCTAGAAGAACCTGGAGCCCTGTTCTGTACCTCCCTCCTCTAGAAGAACCCAGCCCTGTTCTGTACCTCTCCTCCACTAGAAGAACCCAGCCCTATTCTGTACCTCCCTCCTCTAGAAGAACTGTTCCAGCCCTGTTCTGTACCTCCCTCCACTAGAAGAACCCAGCCCTATTCTGTACCTCCTCTCCACCTCCCTCCAGAAAGAACCCAGCCCTATTCTGTACCTCCCTCCTCTAGAAGAACCCAGCCCTGTTCTGTACTGTGTTCTCCTTCTGGGTGAGGGCTCCCAGCTGGTCCCATTGGTCACAGATGCTCTGGCAGCCAAGGATAGAGGAGGCAGCGGGTAGTCCAGCTCACTGTGGAGAGAGAGAGAGAGAGAGAGAGAGAGAGAGAGAGAGAGAGAGGAGCGAGGGGAGAGAGAGAGAGAGAGAGAGAGAGAGAGAGAGAGAGAGAGAGAGAGAGAGAGAGAGAGAGAGAGGAGCGAGGGAGAGAGAGAGAGAGAGAGAGAGAGAGAGAGAGAGGAGCGAGGAGCAAGGGGAGAGAAAGAGAGAGAGAGGGAGGAGCGAGGGGAGAGAGAGACAGAGAGAGAGAGAGAGAGAGAGAGAGCTCTGTCAAAAGTTGTATAAGAAATAGGTGCCATTTGGTGCCACCTGACTCTCCTATCCCTCTCTCCAGAAAGTATCACAGAGAAACCTGTTCCTAACTCTCCTCTCTCCAGAAGTATCCCAGAGAAACCTGTTCCTAACTCTCCTGTCTCCAGAAGTATCCCAGAGAAACCTGCTCCTAACTCTCCCCAGAAGTATCACAGAGAAACCTGTTCCTGACTCACCTCTCTCCAGAAGTATCCCAGAGAAACCTGTTCTGACTTTCCTATCCTCTCTCCAGAAGTATCCCAGAGAAACCTGTTCCTAACTCTCCCTCTCTCCAGAAGTATCCCAGAGAAACCTGTTCCTGACTTTCCTATCCCT
>NW_026286716.1:0-17895 GCF_023373465.1 Oncorhynchus keta | reverse complement strand
GGTCAATACAGAGATGGGTTGGAAGGTCTGGGGAGACTGGGCCGTCTCAGAGAACAGGGTCAGTACAGAGATGGGTTGGAAGGTCTGGGAGACTGGGCCGTCTCAGAGAACAGGGTCAGTACAGAGATGGGTTGGAAGTTGGAAGGTCTCAGAGAGTGGGGTAGGTGATGCAGGATGGGGTTGGAAGGTCTGGGGAGACTGTCTCAGAGAACTGGGTCAGTACAGAGATACAGAGATGGGTTGGAAGGTCTGGGGAGACTGGGCCGTCTCAGAGAACAGGGTCAATACAGAGATGGGTTGGAAAGGTCTGGGAGAGGGTCCCAGTACAGAGGCCGTCTCAGAGAACAGGGTCAATACAGAGATGGGTTGGAAGGTCTGGGGAGACTGGGCGTCTCAGAGAACAGGGTCAATACAGAGATGGGTTGGAAGGTTGGAAGGTCTGGGGAGACTGGGCCGTCTCAGAGAACAGGGTCAGTACAGAGATGGGTTGGAAGGTCTGGGAGACTGGGCCGTCTCAGAGAACAGGGTCAGTACAGAGATGGGTTGGAAGGTCTGGGGAGACTGGGCCGTCTCAGAGAACAGGGTCAGTACAGAGATGGGTTGGAAGGTCTGGGGAGACTGGGCCGTCTCAGAGAACAGGGTCAGTACAGAGATGGGTTGGAAGGTCTGGGGGGAGACTGGGCCGTCTCAGAGAACAGGGTCAGTACAGAGATGGGTTGGAAGGTCTGGGAGACTGGGCTCAGTCTCAGAGAACAGGGTCAGTACAGAGATGGGTTGGAAGGTCTGGGGAGACTGGGCCGTCTCAGAGAACAGGGTCAATACAGAGATGGGTTGGAAGGTCTGGGGAGACTGGGCCGTCTCAGAGAACAGGGTCAGTACAGAGATGGGTTGGAAGGTCTGGGGAGACTGGGCGTCTCAGAGAACAGGGTCAGTACAGAGATGGGTTGGAAGGTCTGGGGAGACTGGGCCGTCTCAGAGAACAGGGTCACATACAGAGATGGGTTGGAAGGTCTGGGGAGACTGGGCCGTCTCAGAGAACAGGGTCAGTACAGAGATGGGTTGGAAGGTCTGGGGAGACTGGGCCGTCTCAGAGAACAGGGTCAATACAGAGATGGGTTGGAAGGTCTGGGCCGTCTCAGAGAACAGGGTCAGTACAGAGATGGGGTTGGAAGGTCTGGGGGAGACTGGGCGTCTCAGAGAACAGGGTCAGTACAGAGATGGGTTGGAAGGTCTGGGCCGTCTCAGAGAACAGGGTCAGTACAGAGATGGGGTTGGAAGGTCTGGGCCGTCTCAGAGAACAGGGTCAGTACAGAGATGGGTTGGAAGGTCTGGGGAGACTGGGCCGTCTCAGAGAACAGGGTCAGTACAGAGATGGGTTGGAAGGTCTGGGCCGTCTCAGAGAACAGGGTCAGTACAGAGATGGGGTTGGAAGGTCTGGGCCGTCTCAGAGAACAGGGTCAGTACAGAGATGGGTTGGAAGGTCTGGGCCGTCTCAGAGAACAGGGTCAGTACAGAGATGGGTTGGAAGGTCTGGGCCGTCTCAGAGAACAGGGTCAGTACAGAGATGGGTTGGGAGGTCTGGGCCGTCTCAGAGAACAGGGTCAGTACAGAGATGGGTTGGAAGGTCTGGGCCGTCTCAGAGAACAGGGTCAGTACAGAGATGGGTTGGAAGGTCTGGGGAGACTGGGCCGTCTCAGAGAACTGGGTCAGTACAGAGATGGGTTGGAAGGTCTGGGCCGTCTCAGAGAACAGGGTCAATACAGAGATGGGTTGGAAGGTCTGGGGAGACTGGGCCGTCTCAGAGAACAGGGTCAATACAGAGATGGGTTGGAAGGTCTGGGGAGACTGGGCCGTCTCAGAGAACAGGGTCAATACAGAGATGGGTTGGAAGGTCTGGGGAGACTGGGCCGTCTCAGAGAACAGGGTCAGTACAGAGATGGGTTGGAGGGTCTGGGCCGTCTCAGAGAACAGGGTCAGTACAGAGATGGGTTGGAAGGTCTGGGGAGACTGGGCCGTCTCAGAGAACAGGGTCAATACAGAGATGGGTTGGAAGGTCTGGGCCGTCTCAGAGAACAGGGTCAGTACAGAGATGGGTTGGAAGGTCTGGGGAGACTGGGCCGTCTCAGAGAACAGGGTCAGTACAGAGATGGGTTGGAAGGTCTGGGGAGACTGGGCCGTCTCAGAGAACAGGGTCAATACAGAGATGGGTTGGAAGGTCTGGGAGACTGGGCCGTCTCAGAACTGGGTCAGTACAGAGATGGGTTGGAAGGTCTGGGGAGACTGGGCCGTCTCAGAGAACTGGGTCAGTACAGAGATGGGTTGGAAGGTCTGGGGAGACTGGGCCGTCTCAGAGAACTGGGTCGGTACAGAGATGGGTTGGAAGGTCTGGGCCGTCTCAGAGAACAGGGTCAGTACAGAGATGGGTTGGAAGGTCTGGGCCGTCTCAGAGAACAGGGTCAGTACAGAGATGGGTTGGAAGGTCTGGGGAGACTGGGCCGTCTCAGAGAACAGGGTCAGTACAGAGATGGGTTGGAAGGTCTGGGGAGACTGGGCCGTCTCAGAGAACTGGGTCAGTACAGAGATGGGTTGGAAGGTCTGGGCCGTCTCAGAGAACAGGGTCAGTACAGAGATGGGTTGGAAGGTCTGGGCCGTCTCAGAGAACAGGGTCAGTACAGAGATGGGGTTGGAAGGTCTGGGCCGTCTCAGAGAACAGGGTCAGTACAGAGATGGGTTGGAAGGTCTGGGCCGTCTCAGAGAACAGGGTCAGTACAGAGATGGGTTGGAAGGTCTGGGCCGTCTCAGAGAACAGGGTCAGTACAGAGATGGGGTTGGAAGGTCTGGGCCGTCTCAGAGAACAGGGTCAGTACAGAGATGGGTTGGAAGGTCTGGGCCGTCTCAGAGAACAGGGTCAGTACAGAGATGGGTTGGAAGGTCTGGGCCGTCTCAGAGAACAGGGTCAGTACAGAGATGGCTTGGCCTCCCGACAGGGGCCCCAACCCCGGCGGGCTTGGCCTCCCGACAGGGGCCCCAACCCCGGCGGGCTTGGCCTCCCGACAGGGCCCAAACCCCGGCTTTGCAATCTGGAAACCAGGAGAGCCTTCTGTCATAGAACACAGACATGGCTGCCTTATGTTGTGGTACCGGTGGGGGAGGGGTGCTGCTGACCACCACTGGTCTCATGTTACATTCTGTCTCCCAGGGCAACAAAATAACATGTTCATTTCAAGTACCGTTATTGTCATAGTAAAATGATTGGTGTATTTTTTCTGAAACAAAAGTCATTGAAACAACTAGCTGGCCTACAAGCAGTCTGGTTTTAACAGTGATAAGAATGAATGAGTGTAGTCAAGGTGTTCTTGTTCAGATCCTACTCCTCAAAACATACTGTTGATTCTCCCTCCACACACACAGTACTGTTCAGATCCTACTCCTCAAAACATACTGTTGATTCTCCCTCCACACACACAGTACTGTTCAGATCCTACTCCTCAAAACATACTGTTGATTCTCCCTCCACACACACAGTACTGTTCAGATCCTACTCCTCAAAACATACTGTTGATTCTCCCTCCACACACACAGTACTGTTCAGATCCTACTCCTCAAAACATACTGTTGATTCTCCCTCCACACACACAGTACTGTTCAGATCCTACTCCTCCACACACACAGTACTGTTCAGATCCTACTCCTCAAAACATACTGTTGATTCTCCCTCCACACACACAGTGCTCTGAACCAAACACTTATAGAAGCTATTGTTGGCACAACGGCGTGTCACAGCCTAGCTAGCTACAGGTTTACAGATTCCCAACTCAGCAACACACAGCCAGACAGGCCTCTATTCACCCAGCCAGACAGTTCACCCAGCAACAAACACACAGCCAGACAGTTCACCCAGCAACACACACACAGCCAGACAGTTCACCCAGCAACACACACACAGCCAGACAGTTCACCCAGCAACACACACACAGCCAGACAGTTCACCCAGCAACACACACACAGCCAGACAGTTCACCCAGCAACACACACACAGCCAGACAGTTCACCCAGCAACACACACACAGCCAGACAGTTCAACCAGCAACACACACACAGCCAGACAGTTCAACCAGCACACACACACAGCCAGACAGTTCACACAGCAACACACACACAGCCAGACAGTTCACCCAGCAACAAACACACAGCCAGACAGTTCACCCAGCAACACACACACAGCCAGACAGTTCAACCAGCACACACACACAGCCAGACAGTTCACACAGCAACACACACACAGCCAGACAGTTCACAAAGCAACACACACACAGCCAGACAGTTCACCCAGCAACACACACACAGCCAGACAGTTCACCCAGCAACAAACACACAGCCAGACAGTTCAACCAGCACACACACACAGCCAGACAGTTCACCCAGCAACACACACACAGCCAGACAGTTCACCCAGCACACACACACAGCCAGACAGTTCACCCAGCACACACACACAGCCAGACAGTTCAACCAGCACACACACACAGCCAGACAGTTCAACCAGCACACACACACAGCCAGACAGTTCAACCAGCAACACACACACAGCCAGACAGTTCAACCAGCAACACACACACAGACAGACAGTTCACCCAGCCAGACAGTTCACCCAGCAACACACACACAGCCAGACAGTTCAACCAGCAACAAACACACAGCCAGACAGTTCAACCAACAACAAACACACAGCCAGACAGTGTAATTGTGTTGCTATTCTAACTACTGACACTAGTACAATGGCAAGTTGTGTGTGACATGATGATCTAATCTTAAATCCTTGTGTTCACTCAGCTGTTCATTCCTGGCTGATAAAAAAGGGGCCCAAAGTAAATGCAACTATTCATTTATCTGGCTACCTGTCAGACAGTATTCACGTAGGCTTCATTAGCAACACTGCTTTACCATTAGAAATCTGGCAACAAACAACAAATAGTGGGTTTTTACATGGGCCCTGTGATTTAGGACAAATCTGGAAAGATTTACCTATTTAGCCCGCACATTCAACATGTTTGTCCTCTATACAACTGGTGGGCATGCCAGTTAATATGCACTTCAGGTTCTAGACAATTATTGTACAAGGCTTGGAATTTCAGCCTTGATGTGGAAATCGAGGAAAGGGTCGCTAGAACTGTGATCGACTCGACGTTGGCTAGCTAGGTCATTTAATCACAGGTCAGTGGTTCTGACGATTAATTTAGCCTTAATATGATTTTGGGAAACCGGTCCCAGCTATCTCTCTGCTTGCTTTACCCCTCTCGCTCTCCCATCTCTCGCTCTCCCATCTCTCGCTCTCCCCCATCTCTCTGTTATCTCTCTCTCGCTCTCCCCCATCTCTCTGTTATCTCTCTCTCTCCCATCTCTCTGTTATCTCTCCCTCTCCCATCTCTCTGTTATCTCTCCCATCTCTCTGTTATCTCCCTCTACCATCTCTCTGTTATCTCCCTCTACCATCTCTCTGTTATCTCCCTCTCCCATCTCTCTGTTATCTCTCTCTCCCATCTCTCTGTTATCTCTCTCTCCCATCTCTCTGTTATCTCTCTCTCCCATCTCTCTGTTATCTCTCTCTCCCATCTCTCTGTTATCTCTCTCTCTCTCCCATCTCTCTGTTATCTCTCTCTCTCCCATCTCTCTGTTATCTCTCTCTCTCCCATCTCTCTGTTATCTCTCATCTCTCCCATCTCTCTCATCTCTCTGTTATCTCTCTCTCTCCCATCTCTCTGTTATCTCCCTCTCTCCCATCTCTCTGTTATCTCCCTCTCTCATCTCTCTGTTATCTCCTCTCTCATCTCTCTGTTATCTCCCTCTCTCTCTCTGTTATCTCTCTCTCTCTCCCCATCTCTCTGTTATCTCTCTCTCTCTCCCATCTCTCTGTTATCTCTCTCCCATCTCTCTGTTATCTCTCTCCCATCTCTCTGTTATCTCTCTCCCATCTCTCTGTTATCTCTCTCTCCCATCTCTCTGTTATCTCTCTCTCCCATCTCTCTGTTATCTCTCTCTCCCATCTCTCTGTTATCTCTCTCTCCCATCTCTCTGTTATCTCTCTCTCTCTCCAATCTCTCTGTTATCTCTCTCTCCCATCTCTCTGTTATCTCTCTCTCCCATCTCTCTGTTATCTCTCTCTCCCATCTCTCTGTTATCTCTCTCTCCCATCTCTCTGTTATCTCTCTCTCTCCATCTCTCTGTTATCTCTCTCTCCCATCTCTCTGTTATCTCTCTCTCCCATCTCTCTGTTATCTCTCTGTTATCTCTCGCTCTCCCATCTCTGTTATCTCTCGCTCATCTCTCTCTCTCCATCTCTCTGTTATCTCTCTCTCTCCCATCTCTCTCATCTCTCTCCCATCTCTCTCATCTCTCTCTCTCCCATCTCTCTGTTCTCTCTCCCATCTCTCTCATCTCTCTCTCTCCCATCTCTCTCATCTCTCTCTCCCATCTCTCTGTTATCTCTCTCTCCCATCTCTCTGTTATCTCTCTCTCTCTCCCATCTCTCTGTTATCTCTCTGTTATCTCTCGCTCTCCCATCTCTGTTATCTCTCGCTCTCCCATCTCTCTGTTATCTCTCTCCCATCTCTCTGTTATCTCTCTCTCCCCATCTCTCTGTTATCTCTCTCTCCCCATCTCTCTGTTATCTCTCATCTCTCTCATCTCTCTGTTATATCTCTCTCTCCCATCTCTCTGTTATCTCTCTCTCTCCCATCTCTCTGTTCTCTCGCTCTCCCATCTCTCCCATCTCTCTGTTATCTCTCTCTCTCTCTCCCATCTCTCTGTTATCTCTCTCTCTCTCCCATCTCTCTGTTATCTCTCTCTCTCTCTCCCATCTCTCTGTTATCTCTCTCTCTCTCTCTCCCATCTCTCTGTTATCTCTCTCTCTCTCCCCATCTCTCTGTTATCTCTCTCTCTCTCTCCCATCTCTCTGTTATCTCTCTCTCTCTCTCCCCATCTCTCTGTTATCTCTCTCTCTCTCTCTCCCATCTCTCTGTTATCTCTCTCTCTCTCTCCCATCTCTCTGTTATCTCTCTCTCTCTCTCTCCCATCTCTCTGTTATCTCTCTCTCTCTCTCTCTCCCCATCTCTCTGTTATCTCTCTCTCTCTCTCTCTCCCATCTCTCTGTTATCTCTCTCTCTCCCATCTCTCGGTTATCTCTCTCTCTCTCTCCCATCTCTCTATTATCTCTCTCTCTCCTCCCATCTCTCTGTTATCTCTCTCGCTGTCCCCCCATCTCTCTGTTATCTCTCTCTCTCCCCCATCTCTCTGTTATCTCTCTCTCTCTCTCTCCCATCTCTCTGTTATCTCTCTCTCTCTCTCTCTCTCTCCCCATCTCTCTGTTATCTCTCTCTCTCCCCATCTCTGTTATCTCTCTCTCTCTCTCCCCCTCTCTGTTATCTCTCTCTCTCTCCCATCTCTCTGTTATCTCTCTCTCTCTCCCCATCTCTCTGTTATCTCTCTCTCTCTCTCCCATCTCTCTGTTATCTCTCTCTCTCTCTCCCCATCTCTCTGTTATCTCTCTCTCTGTCCCCCATCTCTCTGTTATCTCTCTCGCTGTCCCCCATCTCTCTGTTATCTCTCTCTCTCTCCCATCTCTCTGTTATCTCTCTCCCATATCTCTCTCCCATCTCTCTGTTATCTCTCTCTCTCATCTCTCTGTTATCTCTCTCCCATCTCTCTGTTATCTCTCTCTCTCTCTCCATCTCTCTGTTATCTCTCTGTTATCTCTCTCTCCCATCTCTCTGTTATCTCTCTCTCCCATCTCTCTGTTATCTCTCTCTCCCATCTCTCTGTTATCTCTCTCTCCCATC
The DNA here is from genome assembly GCF_023373465.1 of Oncorhynchus keta. Classification (NCBI taxonomy): domain Eukaryota; kingdom Metazoa; phylum Chordata; class Actinopteri; order Salmoniformes; family Salmonidae; genus Oncorhynchus; species Oncorhynchus keta. The sequence goes on along the minus strand of NW_026286716.1, from coordinate 10,060 downwards.
TCTCTGTTATCTCTCTCTCCCATCTCTCTGTTATCTCTCTCCCCATCTCTCTGTTATCTCTCTCTCCCATCTCTCTGTTATCTCTCTCTCCCATCTCTCTGTTATCTCTCTCTCCCATCTCTCTGTTATCTCTCTCTCCCCCATCTCTCTGTTATCTCTCTCTCTCATCTCTCTGTTATCTCTCTCTCTCTCTCATCTCTCTGTTATCTCTCTCTCTCTCTCTCATCTCTCTGTTATCTCTCTCTCTCTCTCATCTCTCTGTTATCTCTCTCTCCCCATCTCTCTGTTATCTCTCTCTCTCTCTCCCATCTCTGTTATCTCTCTCTCTCTCTCCCATCTCTCTGTTATCTCTCTCTCTCTCTCTCCCATCTCTCTGTTATCTCTCTCTCTCCCCCATCTCTCTGTTATCTCTCTCTCCTCTCCATCTCTCTGTTATCTCTCTCTCCCATCTCTCTGTTATCTCTCTCTCCCATCTCTCTGTTATCTCTCTCTCTCTCTCCCATCTCTCTCTCTCCTCTCCCATCTCTCTGTTATCTCTCTCTCTCTCTCCCATCTCTCTGTTATCTCTCTCTCTCTCTCTCTCTCTCTCTCTCTCTCTCCCATCTCTCTGTTATCTCTCTCTCTCTCCCATCTCTCTGTTATCTCTCTCTCTCTCCCATCTCTCTGTTATCTCTCTCTCTCCCATCTCTCTGTTATCTCTCTCTCTCTCCCATCTCTCTGTTATCTCTCTCTCTCTCCCATCTCTCTGTTATCTCTCTCTCTCTCCCATCTCTCTGTTATCTCTCTCTCTCCCATCTCTCTGTTATCTCTCTCTCTCCCATCTCTCTGTTATCTCTCTCTCCCATCTCTCTGTTATCTCTCATCTCTCTCGGGTTTATTTGCTGTTAGACATCTCTGACTGTTGACACGCGCCCGACTAACGGTCAGTTAGCTAAACTAGCATAACGTCAGGTTTACGGTAGATAGATCAAGACTAACGTCTGACGCTACTGCCAAACAGTTATAAAAGATACAAAACTACATTTACTTCATACAAGATATATTATCTATGTATTTACTATAATTATATGCCAATAGCGACTGAAAACCAGCTAACGGCGTTAAGAAGCTAACTTAATCTTTACAAAGCCAAACCAACACCAAATGCCTCATCGGTCTACGGTCGGGCAAACCATTAAAAATAATATACAAATTCCTTACCGTCAACTCTGAATGGTTGTTGTCCCGGTGAGTAACGGCTCGGATGACCCCAGCTCGCCAGCCCCAGCGGCCGATATCCCGGAGATCCAGCGGCTCGTCTCCACCGACACACAGGAACCGCTTCCCAACCAGCTCCGGTCGCGTCTCCACCGCCATGGCCATCCACTGACAGCGAAAACAACCCCCTGGAAAACTCTTTCACCGACGGCCTATCGAGCTCACATGTACCACATTAAACTGTACTGAATAATCCAAAGAAACACATCAACTACCACTGTTATTTCGTCTTTAACGTGAAGCGTAACAACCCGGGGGGGATTTAAATTCCTTGCAGTCTCCACCCGTAAACAGTCGATCTTCAGCTCCGTGGCGAAACACTGTATCCCTCCGCTCCCACATCACTGCCGTGGCGATACACGGTATCCCTCCGCTCCCACACCACTGCCGTGGTGAAACACGGTATCCCTCCGCTCCCCGAGGTAGACCAACACTGGAGCACATCACTGCCGCGGTAAAACACGGTATCCCTCCGCACCCACATCACTGCCGTGGTGAAACATGGTATCCCTCCGCACCCACATCACTGCCGTGGTGAAACACTGTATCCCTCCGCTCCCCGAGACAGACGACCGTGTAACACCGCAGCAGCAGACTTCTCCGTCCGCCAGACACAGATCTATTCTCTATCACTGTTACAAAAATGGATATATCAAATCAAATCAAATTGGATATGTCACATGCCGCCGAATACAACACACGAGCCCTTAACCAAAATTTTAACGCAATTTTAAGAAAAATACGTTTAAAAAAATAGATAAGTAAGAAATAAGAACTAATTAGAGAGCAGTAGTAACATGACAATAGCGAGGCTATGTTTAGGGGCAAAAGTTAGTCGAGGTAATTCCGGTAATATGTACATGTAGGTAGTTAAAGTGACTATGCAAAGATAATAAACAGACAGTAGCAGCAGCGTAAAAGGCTGAGGGGCAATGCAAATAGTCTGGGTAGCCATTTGATTAGCTGTTCAGAGGTCTTATGGCTTGGGGATAGAAGCTGTTTAGAAGCCTTTTGGACCTAGACTTATTGCTTTTAAATATATATATATATATATTTCACCTTTATTTAACCAGGTAGGCTAGTTGAGAACACATGAAATAAACAAACATACAGTCAATAGCACAATAGAAAAAGTCTATATACTGTGTGCAAATGAGGTAAGATAAGGGAGGTAAGGGAATAAATAGGCCGGTAGTGGTGATGTAAATACAATGTAGCAATTAAACACTGGAGTGACAGATGTGCAGAAGATGAATGTGCAAATAGAGATACTGGGGTGCAAAGGAGAAAAAAAAAAATAACAGTATGGGAATGAGGTAGTTAGATGGGCTATGTACAGGTGCAGTGATCTGTGAGCTGCTCTGACAGCTGGTGCTTGAAGTTAGTGAGGGAGATATGGGTCTCTCCAGCTTCAGTTATTTTTGCAAATCGTTCCAGTCATTGGCAGCAGAGAACAGTAGCCGTGCGGTAGCAGATAGAACAGTCTATGACAAGGGTGGCTGGAATCTTTGACAATTTGTTGGGCCTTCCTCTGAAGGTGTAGAGATCCTGGATGGCAGTAAGCTTGGCCCCAGTGATGTACTGGGCTGTACCCACTACCCTCTGTAGGGCCTTCCTCTGACACCGCCTAGTGTAGAGGTCCTGGATGGCAGGAAGCTTGGCCCCGGTGATGTACTGGGCTGTACCCACTACCCTCTGTAGGGCCTTCCTCTGACACCGCCTAGTGTAGAGGTCCTGGATGGCAGGAAGCTTGGCCCCGGTGATGTACTGGGCTGTACCCACTACCCTCTGTAGGGCCTTCCTCTGACACCGCCTAGTGTAGAGGTCCTGGATGGCAGGAAGCTTGGCCCCGGTGATGTACTGGGCTGTACCCACTACCCTCTGTAGGGCCTTCCTCTGACACCGCCTGGTATAGAGGTCCTGGATGGCAGGAAGCTTGGCCCCGGTGATATACTGGGCCGCACTACCATCTGTAGCACCTTACGGTCAGATGCCGAGCAGTTACCATACCAGGCAGTGATACAACCAGTCAGTCAGTGCTCTCGATGTTGCAGCTATAGAACTTTTGAGGATCTGAGGACCCATGCCAAATGTTTTCAGTCTCCTGAAGGGGAATAGGCTTTGTCGTGCCCTCTTCACAACTGTCTTAGTGTGTTTGGACCATGATAGTTTGTTGGTAAAGTGGACACCAAGGAACTTGAAGCTCTCAACCTGCTCCACTACAGCCCTGTTGATGAGAATGGGGACGTACTTGGTCCTCCTTTTCCTGTAGTCCACAATCATCTCCTTTGTCTTGATCACGTTGAGGGAAAGGTTGTTATTCTGGCACCACACGACCAGGTCTCTGACCTCCTCCCTATAGGCTGTCTCATTGTTGTTGGTGATCAGGCCTACCACTGTTGTGTCATCAGCAAACTTAATGATGGTGTTGGAGTCGTGCCTGGCCATGCAGTCCTGAGTGAACAGGGAGTACAGGAGGGGACTGAGAATGCACCCCCGAGGGGCCCCTGTGTTGAGGATCAGAGTGACGGATGTGTTGTTATCTACCCTTACCACCTGGGGGCTACCCGTCAGGAAGTCCAGGATTTAGTTGCAGAGGGAGGTGTTATGTCCCAGGGTCCATAGCTTATTGATGAGCTTGGAGCAGTGTGGAGTGCAATAGAGATTGTATCATCTGTGGATCTGTTAGGGAGGTATGCAAATTGGAGTGGGTCTAGGGTTTCTGGGATAATGGTGTTGATGTGAGCCATGACCAGCCTTTCAAAGCACTTCATGGCTGCAGACGTGAGTGCTACGGGTCGGTAGTCATTTAGGCAGGTTAACTTACTGTTCTTGGACACAGGGTTTATGGTGGTCTGCTTCAAACATGTTGGTATTACAGACTCGGTCAGGGAGAGGTTGAAAATGTCAGTGAAGACAGTTGCCAGTTGGTCAGCGCACGCTTTGAGTACACATCCTGGTGGTCTTCCTGTCCGGGTTTGGCGTCCCCCTAGGGTTGCGCCGTGGTGGAGTCACTGACGTGGTCTTCCTGTCCGGGTTTGGCGTCCCCCTTGGGTTGCGCCGTGGTGGAGTCACTGACGTGGTCTTCCTGTCCGGGTTTGGCGTCCCCCTTGGGTTGCGCCGTGGTGGAGTCACTGACGTGGTCTTCCTGACCGGGTTTTGCATCCCCCTTGGGTTGCGCCGTGGTGGAGTCACTGACGTAGTCTTCCTGTCCGGGTTTGGCGTCCCCCTTGGGATGCGCCGTGGTGGAGTCACTGACGTGGTCTTCCTGTCCGGGTTTGGCGTCCCCCTTGGGTTGCGCCGTGGTGGATCACTGACGTGGTCTTCCTGTCCGGGTTTGGCGTCCCCCTTGGGTTGCGCCGTGGTGGAAAGTGGCGTGGTCTTCCTGACCGGGTTTTGCATCCCCCTTGGGTTGCGCCGTGGTGGAGTCACTGACGTGGTCTTCCTGTCCGGGTTTGGCGTCCCCCTTGGGTTGCGCCGTGGTGGAGTCACTGACGTGGTCTTCCTGTCCGGGTTTGGCGTCCCCCTTGGGTTGCGCCGTGGTGGAGTCACTGACGTGGTCTTCCTGTCCGGGTTTGGCGTCCCCCTTGGGTTGCGCCGTGGTGGAGTCACTGACGTGGTCTTCCTGTCCGGGTTTGGCGTCCCCCTTGGGTAGCGCCGTGGTGGAGTCACTGACGTGGTCTTCCTGTCCGGGTTTGGCGTCCCCCTTGGGTTGCGCCGTGGTGGAGTCACTAACGTGGTCTTCCTGTCCGGGTTTGGCGTCCCCCCTTGGGTTGCGCCGTGGTGGAGACACTGACGTGGTCTTCCTGTCCGGGTTTGGCGTCCCCCCTTGGGTTGCGCCGTGGTGGAGACACTGACGTGGTCTTCCTGTCCGGGTTTGGCGTCCCCCCTTGGGTTGCGCCGTGGTGGAGTCACTGACGTGGTCTTCCTGTCCGGGTTTGGCGTCCCCCTTGGGTTGCGCCGTGGTGGAGTCACTGACGTGGTCTTCCTGTCCGGGTTTGGCGTTCCCCTTGGGTTGCGCCGTGGTGGAGTCACTGACGTGGTCTTCCTGTCCGGGTTTGGCGTCCCCCTTGGGTTGCGCCGTGGTGGAGTCACTGACGTGGTCTTCCTGTCCGGGTTTGGCGTCCCCCTTGGGTTGTGCCGTGGTGGAGATCTTTGTGGGCTATACTCAGCCTTGTCTCAGGGTAGTAAGTTGGTGGTTTGAAGATATCCGTCTAGTGGTGTGGGGGCTGTGCTTTGGCAAAGTGGGTGGGGTTATATCCTTCCTGTTTGGCCCTGTCCAGGGGTGTCCTCGGATGGGGCCACAGTGTCTCCTGACCCCTCCTGTCTCAGCCTCCAGTATTTATGCTGCAGTAGTTCATGTGTCGGGGGTCTCGGGTCAGTCTGTTATATCTGGAGGACTTCTCCTGTCTTATCCGGTGTCCTGTGTGAATTTAAGTATGCTCCCTCTAATTCTCCCTCTCCCTCTCCCCTCCCAGAGGACCTGAGCCCTGGGACCATGCCTCAGGACTACCTGGCCTGATGTCTCCTTGCTGTCCCCAGTCCACCTGGCCCTAGGACCATGCCTCAGGACTACCTGGCCTGATGTCTCCTTGCTGTCCCCAGTCCACCTGGCCCTAGGACCATGCCTCAGGACTACCTGGCCTGATGTCTCCTTGCTGTCCCCAGTCCACCTGGCCCTAGGACCATGCCTCAGGACTACCTGGCCTGATGTCTCCTTGCTGTCCCCAGTCCACCTGGCCCTAGGACCATGCCTCAGGACTACCTGGCCTGATGTCTCCTTACTGTCCCCAGTCCACCTGGCCCTAGGACCATGCCTCAGGACTACCTGGCCTGATGTCTCCTTACTGTCCCCAGTCCACCTGGTTTTGCTGCTGAAACATTATGTACATTTGTCCCAAAAAATAAAAGGATGTATTATTATATTGAATATTAGTGGTGTATATTTTGATAATAACTTGACAGATATCAAATACGATGCATAAGACAATAGATATTTTACATGTAAGAAAATTATGTTGATGTTTATTTTTTTTATGTAAGCGTTGTTTTCTCTTGTTGATGCAGCTCCAGTTTAGGGAAACATCTATGATATGTTTAGTGTGTTTCTCTGTTTATCCCTTTACAGCTCTCCCCCTGAGAATGCCTTATGGCGGTGCTGCCTTGTGGCTGTGCTGCCTTATGGCGGTGCTGCCTTGTGGCTGTGCTGCCTTGTGGCTGTGCTGCCTTATGGCTATGCTGCCTTATGGCTGTGCTGCCTTGTGGCTGTGCTGCCTTATGGCTGTGTTGCCTTATGGCTGTGCTGTGCTGCCTTGTGGCTGTGCTGCCTTATGGCTGTGCTGCCTTATGGTTGTGCTGTGCTGCCTTATGGCTGTACTGTCTTATGGCTGTGCTGTGCTGCCTTATGGCTGTGCTGCCTTATGGCTATGCTGCCTTATGGCTGTGCTGCCTTATGGCTGTGCTGTGCTGCCTTATGGCTGTACTGCCTTATGGCTGTGCTGCCTTATGACTGTGCTGCCTTATGGCTGTGCTGCCTGTATTATAAAGGAGAAGGTGTCTCGCTGTATGTAAAGCCTGTCCACTGGAGCCAATCAGCCTTGTGTTACCTTCGGGTCAGGGCAGTAGACGGAGAAACACATCTCAGCTGCTGATAGAATTACATGTCACCTGAGACGACTGTTAAACTGTGCTGCTTGGCCAAACGGAACCCTATTCCCTACATAGTGCACTACTCTATGGGCCCTGGTCAAACGTTGTGCACTAAATCAAATCAAATCAAATTGTATTTGTCACATACACATGGTTAGCAGATGTTAATGCGAGTGTGTAGCGAAATGCTTGTGCTTCTAGTTCCGACAATGCAGTAATAACCAACAAGTAATCTAACTAACAATTCCAAAACTACTGTCTTATACACAGTGTAAGGGGATAAAGAATATGTACATAAAGATATATGAATGAGTGATGGTACAGAGCAGCATAGGCAAGATACAGTAGATGGTATCGAGTACAGTATATACATATGAGATGAGTATGTAAACAAAGTGGCAAAGTTAAAGTGGCTAGTGATACATGTATTACATAAGGATGCAGTAGATGATATAGAGTACAGTATATACGTATACATATGAGATGAATAATGTAGGGTATGTAAACATTATATTAGGTAGCATTGTTTAAAGTGGCTAGTGATATATTTTCATCATTTCCCATCAATTCCCATTATTACAGTGGCTGGAGTTGAGTCAGTGTGTTGGCAGCAGCCACTCAATGTTAGTGGTGGCTGTTTAACAGTCTGATGGCCTTGAGATAGAAGCTGTTTTTCAGTCTCTCGGTCCCAGCTTTGATGCACCTGTACTGACCTCGCCTTCTGGATGATGGCCGGGTGAACAGGCCAGTGCTCGGGTGGTTGTTGTCCTGATGATCTTTATGGCCTTCCTGTAACATCGGGTGGTGTAGGTGTCCTGGAGGGCAGGTAGTTTGCCCCGGTGATGCGTTGTGCAGACCTCACTACCCTCTGGAGAGCCTTACGGTTGTGGGCGGGCAGTTGCCGTACCAGGCGGTGATACAGCCCGCCAGGATGCTCGATTATGCATCTGTAGGAAGTTTGTGAGTGCTTTTGGTGACAAGCCAAATTTCTTCAGCCTCCTCAGGTTGAAGAGGCGCTGCTGCGCCTCTTCACGATGCTGTCTGTGTGAGTGGACCAATTCAGTTTGTCTGTGATGTGTATGCCGAGGAACTTAAAACTTGCTACCCTCTCCACTACTGTTCCATCGATGTGGATAGGGGGTGTTCCCTCTGCTGTTTCCTGAAGTCCACAATCATCTCCTTAGTTTTGTTGACGTTGAGTGTGAGGTTATTTTCCTGACACCACACTCCGAGGGCACTCACCTCCTCCCTGTAGGCCGTCACAAATGTCATTGTTGGTAATCAAGCCTACCACTGTTGTGTCGTCCGCAAAACTTGATGATTGAGTTGGAGGCGTGCGTGGCCACGCAGTCGTGGGTGGACAGGGAGTACAGGAGAGGGCTCAGAACGCACCCTTGTGGGGCCCCAGTGTTGAGGATCAGCGGGGTGGAGATGTTGTTGCCTACCCTCACCACCTGGGGCGGCCCGTCAGGAAGTCCAGTACCCAGTTGCACAGGGCGGGTCGAGACCCAGGGTCTCGAGCTTGATGACGAGCTTGGAGGGTACTATGGTGTTGAATGCCGAGCTGTAGTCGATGAACAGCATTCTCACATAGGTATTCCTCTTGTCCAGATGGGTTAGGGGCAGTGTGGTTGAGATTGCATCGTCTGGACCTATTTGGGCGGTAAGCAAATTGGAGTGGGTCTAGGTGTCAGGTAGGGTGGAGGTGATATGGTCCTTGACTAGTCTCTCAAAGCACTTCATGATGACGGAAGTGAGTGCTACGGGGCGGTAGTTGTTTAGCTCAGTTACCTTAGCTTTCTTGGGAACAGGAACAATGGTGGCCCTCTTGAAGCATGTGGGAACAGCAGACTGGTATAGGGATTGATTGAATATGTCCGTAAACACACCGGCCAGCTGGTCCTGCGTGCTCTGAGGGCGCGACTGGGGATGCCGTCTGGGCCTGCAGCCTTGCGAGGGTTAACACGTTTAAATGTTTTACTCTCAGCTGCAGTGAAGGAGAGTCCGCATGTTTTCGTTGCAGGCCGTGTCAGTGGCACTGTATTGTCCTCAAAGCGGGCAAAAAGTTATTTAGTCTGCCTGGGGAGCAAGACATCCTGGTCCGTGACTGAGCTGGTTTTCTTCTTTGTAGTCCGTGATTGACTGTAGACCCTGCCACATACCTCTTGTGTCTGAGCCGTTGAATTGAGATTCTACTTGTCTCTATACTGACGCTTAGCTTGTTTGATAGCCTTGCGGAGGGAATAGCTGCACTGTTTGTATTCTGTCATGTTACCAGTCACCTTGCCCTGATTAAAAGCAGTGGTCCGCGTTTCAGTTTCACGCGAATGCTGCCATGAATCGGCACGGTTTCTGGTTAGGGAATGTTTTAATCGTTGCTGTGGGAACTACATCTTCAACGCACGTTCTAATGAACTCAAGACACGAATCAGCGTATTCACAATGTTGTTATCTGACGCAATACGAAACATGTCCCAGTCCACGTGATGGAAGCAGTCTTGGAGTGTGGAGTCAGCTTGGTCGGACCAGCGTTGGACAGACTCTCAGCGTGGGAGCCTCTTGTTTAAGTTTCTGTCTGTAGGCAGGGATCAGCAAAATGGAGTCGTGGTCAGCTTTTCCGAAGGAGGCGGGGCAGGGCCTTATATGCGTCGCGGAAGTTAGAATAACAATGATCCAAGGTTTTTCCCGCCCTGGTTGCGCAATCGATATGCTGATAGGGAATAGGGTGCCTTTTGGGACCTAGATACACTCTCCTCCTGAAAACAGAGTCCAACCAGCTGAGATGTACCCAAGCAGAGCGGGCAATTCCACCAGTCTAATGTTCAGCCACTTGAACACCAATGACTGCAATCAGAAATGGCATCGCACCCTTCAGTGGCATCGTGCTTTCAGTCAGAAGCAAAATCACTACATTATTTCTGCAATTGCCTCTTCGTGCATTAATCAAATCCTCGCATGTAGCGTACAGAGAAAAATGCAATTGTCTGACTTAAGAGGAATGTCATTCTATCCTTATCCGTTATTGTAAAGAATCACATTTTGAACAGCCTTGTAATGTTGACATTGTGGAGCAACATCTTCGCTGGCTGTTCATGGAGAGGTTAAGCCTTGTCTCTTCAATGCACCAATGTGGCATCTGTATTCAGCTTCGCTT
>NW_026286715.1:0-3038 GCF_023373465.1 Oncorhynchus keta | reverse complement strand
GGAGACAGGGAAGTGGGGATACAGTAATGATGTCACCGACATTCTAAGAACTTACTTGAACAACGGGGAGCCACAGACGACACAGGTGTAGATCCCATCCTCTTTATATTCAGTGTATTCCCCTCTGAAGGCACTGTGAGGGGGGGGGGATCAACGCACTCGTTACACTCGTACAGTCCAGGCAAGTCATTTTAGTCATTTATCCAGAGCAATTTACGGTTAGTGCAGTCGACTTAAGAAAACCGCATAATAACAGTCATAGGCCAATGCGCCTCAATAAGAACATCATGTTCACGTTGCAGTCTGAGTCATCTCAACTCACACGGTGGGGGTTAATATAACATTTAGTTTGGTACAGCGGGGGTTAATATAACATTTAGTCTGGTACAGCGGGGGTTAATATAAACCTAGCATTTAGTTTGGTACAGCGGGGGTTAATATAACATTTAGTTTGGTACAGCGGGGTTAATATAACATTTAGTTTGGAACAGCGGGGGTTAATATAACATTTGGTTTGGTACAGCGAGGTTAATATAACATTTAGTTTGGTACAGCGGGTTAATATAACATTTAGTTTGGTACAGCGGGGGTTAATATAACATTTAGTTTGGTACAGCGGGAGTTAATATAACATTTAGTCTGGTACAGCGGGGTTAATATAACATTTAGTTTGGTACAGCGGGGTTAATATAACATTTAGTCTGGTACAGCGGGGGTTAATATAACATTTAGTTTGGTACAGCGGGGGTTAATATAACATTTAGTTTGGTACAGCGGGGGTTAATATAACATTTAGTTTGGTACAGCGGGGGTTAATATAACATTTAGTCTGGTACAGCGGGGGTTAATATAACATTTAGTCTGGTACAGCGGGGGTTAATATAACATTTAGTTTGGTACAGCGGGGGTTAATATAACATTTAGTTTGGTACAGCGGGGGTTAATATAACATTTAGTTTGGTACAGTGGGGGTTAATATAACATTTAGTTTGGTACAGCGGGGGTTAATATAACATTTAGTTTGGTACAGCGGGGGTTAATATAACATTTAGTTTGGTACAGCGGGGGTTAATATAACATTTAGTTTGGTACAGCGGGGGTTAATATAACATTTAGTTTGGTACAGCGGGGGTTAATATAACATTTAGTTTGGTACAGCGGGGGTTAATATAACATTTAGTCTGGTACAGCGGGGGTTAATATAACATTTAGTTTGGTACAGCGGGGGTTAATATAACATTTAGTCTGGTACAGCGGGGTTAATATAACATTTAGTTTGGTACAGCGGGGTTAATATAACATTTAGTTTGGTACAGCGGGGGTTAATATAACATTTAGTTTGGTACAGCGGGGGTTAATATAACATTTAGTTTGGTACAGCGGGGGTTAATATAACATTTAGTTTGGTACAGCGGGGGTTAATATAACATTTAGTTTGGTACAGCGGGGGTTAATATAACATTTAGTTTGGTACAGCGGGGGTTAATATAACATTTAGTTTGGTACAGCGGGGGTTAATATAGCATTTAGTTTGGTTACTAGCGGGGGTTAATATAACATTTAGTTTGGTACAGCGGGGGTTAATATAACATTTAGTTTGGTACAGCGGGGTTAATATAACATTTAGTTTGGTACAGCGGGGTTAATATAACATTTAGTTTGGTACAGCGGGGTTAATATAACATTTAGTTTGGTACAGCGGGGTTAATATAACATTTAGTTTGGTACAGCGGGGGTTAATATAACATTTAGTTTGGTACAGCGGGGGTTAATATAACATTTAGTCTGGTACAGCGGGGGTTAATATAACATTTAGTTTGGTACAGCGGGGGTTAATATAACATTTAGTTTGGTACAGCGGGGGTTAATATAACATTTAGTTTGGTACAGCGGGGTTAATATAACATTTAGTTTGGTACAGCGGGGGTTAATATAACATTTAGTTTGGTACAGCGGGGGTTAATATAACATTTAGTTTGGTACAGCGGGGGTTAATATAACATTTAGTTTGGTACAGCGGGGGTTAATATAACATTTAGTTTGGTACAGCGGGGTTAATATAACATTTAGTTTGGTACAGCGGGGGTTAATATAAACCTAGCATTTAGTTTGGTACAGCGGGGTTAATATAACATTTAGTTTGGTACAGCGGGGGTTAATATAACATTTAGTTTGGTACAGCGGGGTTAATATAACATTTAGTCTGGTACAGTGGGGTTAATATAACATTTAGTTTGGTACAGCGGGGTTAATATAACATTTAGTTTGGTACAGCGGGGTTAATATAACATTTAGTTTGGTACAGCGGGGTTAATATAACATTTAGTTTGGTACAGTGGGGTTAATATAAACCTAGCATTTAGTTTGGTACAGCGGGGGTTAATATAACATTTAGTTTGGTACAGTGGGGGTTAATATAAACCTAGCATTTAGTTTGGTACAGCGGGGGTTAATATAGCATTTAGCTTGGCACAGCGGGGTTAATATAACATTTAGTCTGGTACAGCGGGGGTTAATATAACATTTAGTTTGGTACAGCGGGGGTTAATATAGCATTTAGTTTGGTACAGCGGGGGTTAATATAACATTTAGTTTGGTACAGCGGGGGTTAATATAAGGGGGAGGGGGGAGACTAGTGTCACTGAGTTTCTTCTTTGTGTCCCAAATGGCCCCCTATTCCCTATATAGAACACTGTTTTTGACCAGAGCCCAAATGGCACCCTACTCCCTATATAGAACACTGTTTTTGACCAGAGCCCAAATGGCACCCTATTCCCTATATAGAACACTGTTTTTGACCAGAGCCCAAATGGCACCCTATTCCCTATATAGAACACTGTTTTTGACCAGAGCCCAAATGGCACCCTATTCCCTATATAGAACACTGTTTTTGACCAGAGCCCAAATGGCCCCCTATTCCCTATATAGAACACTGTTTTTGACCAGAGCCCAAATGGCACCCTATTCCCTATATAGAACACTGTTTTTGACCAGAGCCCAAATGGCACCCTATTCCCTATATAGAACACTGTTTTTGA
>NW_026286714.1:0-8137 GCF_023373465.1 Oncorhynchus keta | reverse complement strand
GGGGTGAATACAAGCACCACTTTTATATTTTATATTTTTTCGATTTATTTGAAACAAGTTCTTTTTTTTCATTTCACTTCATCAATTTAGACTATTTTGTGTATGCCCATTACATGAAATCCAAATAAAAATCTATTCAAATTACAGGTTGTAATGCAAGAAAATAGGAAAAACGCTAAGTGGGATGAATTCTTTTGCAAGGCTCTGTATGGCGCTGTGTGGACGAGCGGTTTGCTGATGTCAAGCACTCATGGTGAAGGTGGGTTTAAGTTATGGACAGGCATAAGCTACGGACAACGAACAGATTTGCATTTTATTGATGGCAATTTGAATGCACAGAAATAATGTGACAAGATCCTGAGGCCCATTTTTTAAAGCTATCTGTGACCAACAGATACATATCTAAACTCAGCAAAAAAAGAAACAGACCCTTTTAAGGACCATGTCTTTCAAATATAATTAGTAAAAATCCAAATAACTTCACAGATATTCATTGTAAAGGGTTTAAACTCTGTTTCCCTTTCTTGTTCAATGAACCATAAACAATTAATGAACATGCACCTGTGGAACGGTCGTTAAGACACTAACAGCTTACATACGGTAGGCAATTAAGGTCACAGTTATGAAAACTTAGGACACTAAAGAGGCCTTTCTACTGACTCTGAAAACACCAAAAGAAAGATACCCAGTGTCCCTGCTCATCTGCGCTCAACGTGCCTTAGGCATGCTGCAAGGAGGCATGAGGACTGCAGATGTGGCCAGGCAATAAATTGCAATGTCTGTACTGTGAGACGCCTAAGACAACGCTACAGGAGACAGGACGGACAGCTGATCGTCCGCAGTGGCAGACCACGTGTAACAACACCTGCACAGGATCGGTACATCTGAACATCCTGCGGGACAGATACAGGATGGCAACAACAACTGCCCGAGTTACCAGAAATGCACAATCCCTCCACCAATGCTCAAACTGTCCGCAATAGGCTGAGAGAGGCTTTACTGAGGGCCTGTAGGCCTGTTGAAAGGCAGGTCCTCACAGACATCACCGCAACAACGTCACCTATGGGCACAAACCCACCGTCGCTGGACCAGACAGGACTGGCAAAAGTGCTCTTCACTGATGAGTCGCGGTTTTGTCTCACCAGGGGTGATGGTCGGATTCACGTTTATCATTGAATGGAATGAGCGTTACACAGAGGCCTGTACTTTGGAGCGGGATTGATTTGGAGGTGGAGGGTCAGTCATGGTCTGGGGTGGTGTGTCACAGCATCATTGGACTGAGCTTGTTGTCATTGCAGGCAATCTCAACGCTGTGCGTTACAGGAAGACATCCTTCTCCTCATGTGTTACACATCCTGCAGGCTCATCCTGACATGACCCTCCAGCATGTCAATGCCACCAGCCATACTGCTCGTTCTGTGCGTGATTTCTTGCTAGACAGGAATGTCAGTGTTTTGCCATGGCCAGCGATGAGCCCGGATCTCAATCCCATTGAGCACGTCTGTGACCTGTTGGATCGAAGGGTCATTAGGGCCATTCCCCCCAGAAATGTTCGGGAACTTGCAGGTGCCTTGGTAGAAGAGTGGGGTAACATCTCACAGCAAGAACTGGCAAATATGGTGCAGTCTATGAGGAGGAGATGCACGGCAGTACTTAATGCAGCTGGTGGCTACAGCAGATACTGACTGTTACTTTGATTTTGACCCCCCCTTTGTTCAGGGACACATTATTCAATTTCTGTTAGTCACATGTCTGTGGAACTTGTTCAGTTTATGTCTCAGTTGTTGAATCTTGTTATGTTCATACAAATATTTACACATGTTAAGTTTGCAGAAAATAAACGCAGTTGACAGTGAGAGGACGTTTCTTGAGTTTATATTCCCAATCTTGCGAAATCCATAGATTAGGGCCTAATGAATTTATGTCAATCAATTGATTTCCTCATATGTAACTGTAACTCAGTAACATCTTTGAAATTGTTGCAATTTGTGTTCATATTTGTGATCGGTATAGATACCGTGCCTTAGGAAATTATTCAGACCCCTTCCTTTTTCCACATTTTGTTACGTTACAGCCTTACTCTAAAATGTATTTATTTATTTTTCCCCTCATCAATCCACATACAATACCCCATAATGATAAAGCAAAAACAGGTATTTAGAAATGTTTGCAAATTTCTAAAAACAGAAATACCTTATTTACATAAGCATTCAGACCCTTTGTTATGGGACTAGAAATTGAGCTCAGGTGCATCCTGTTTCCATTTATCATCCTTGAAGATGTTTCTAGAACTTGGTTCTACAACTTGGTCCTACAATTTAATTGATTGGACATAATTTGGATTGGCACACACCTGTCTATATAAGGATCTGTCTATATCAGGTCCAACAATTGACAGTGCATTTCAGAGAAAAACCAAGTAATGAGCTAGAAGGAATTGTCCACAGAGCTCAGAGACAGGATTGTGTCAAGGCACAGATCTGGGGAAGGGTACCAAAAAATGTCTGCAGCATTGAAGGTCCCCAAGAACACAGTGGCCTCCATCATTCTTAAATGGAAGAAGTTTTGAACCACAGAGACTCTTCTTAGAGCTGGCCGCCTGGCCAAACTGAGCAATCGGGGGAGAAGGGCCTTTGTCAGGGAGGTGACCAAGAAACCATTGGTCACTTTTACAGAGCTCCAGAGTTCCTCTGTGGAGATGGGAGTACCTTCCAGAAGGACAACCATTTTTATTATTTTTATTTATTTCACCTTTATTTAACCAGGTAGGCTAGTTGAGAACAAGTTCTCATTTGCAACTGCGACCTGGCCAAGATAAAGCATAGCAGTGTGAACAGACAACACAGAGTTACACATGGAGTAAACAATTAGCAAGTCAATAACACAGTAGAAAAAAATGGGCAGTCTATATACAATGTGTGCAAAAGGCATGAGGAGGTAGGCGAATAATACAATTTTGCAGATTAACACTGGAGTGATAAATGATCAGATGGGCATGTACAGGTAGAGATATTGGTGTGCAAAAGAGCAGAAAAGTAAATAAATAAAAACAGTATAAAAACAGTATGGGAATGAGGTAGGTGAAAAAGGGTGAGCTATTTACCTATAGACTATGTACAGCTGCAGCGATCGGTTAGCTGCTCGGATAGCTGATGTTTGAAGTTGGAGAGGGAGATAAAAGTCTCCAACTTCAGCGATTTTTGCAATCTGCTCCAGTCACAGGCAGCAGAGTACTGGAACGAAAGGCGGCCAAATGAGGTGTTGGCTTTAGGGATGATCAGTGAGATACACCTGCTGGAGCGCGTGCTACGGATGGGTGTTGCCATCGTGACCAGTGAACTGAGATAAGGCGGAGCTTTACCTAGCATGGACTTGTAGATGACCTGGAGCCAGTGGGTCTGGCGACGAATATGTAGTGAGGGCCAGCCGACTAGAGCATACAAGTCGCAGTGGTGGGTGGTATAAGGTGCTTTAGTGACAAAACGGATGGCACTGTGATAGACTGCATCCAGTTTGCTGAGTAGAGTGTTGGAAGCCATTTTGTAGATGACATCGCCGAAGTCGAGGATCGGTAGGATAGTCAGTTTTACTAGGTAAGCTTGGCAGCGTGAGTGAAGGAGGCTTTGTTGCGGAATAGAAAGCCGACTCTGGATTTGATTTTTGATTGGAGATATTTGATGAGTCTGGAAGGAGAGTTTGCAGTCTAGCCAGACACCTAGGTACTTATAGATGTCCACATATTCAAGGTTGGAACCATCCAGGGTGGTGATGCTAGTCGGGCATGCGGGTGCAGGCAGCGATCGGTTGAAAAGCATGCATTTGGTTTTACTCGCGTTTAAGAGCAGTTGGAGGCCACGGAAGGAGTGCTGTATGGCATTGAAGCTCGTTTGGAGGTTGGATAGCACAGTGTCCAATGACGGGCCGAAAGTATATAGAATGGTGTCGTCTGCGTAGAGGTGGATCAGGAATCGCCCGCAGCAAGAGCAACATCATTGATATATACAGAGAAAAGAGTCGGCCCGAAAATTGAACCCTGTGGCACCCCCATAGAGACTGCCAGAGGACCGGACAGCATGCCCTCTGATTTGACACACTGAACTCTGTCTGCAAAGTAATTGGTGAACCAGGCAAGGCAGTCATCCGAAAAACCGAGGCTGTTGAGTCTGCCGATAAGAATTTGGTGATTGAGAGTCGAAAGCCTTGGCGAGGTCGATGAAGACGGCTGCACAGTACTGTCTTTTATCGATGGCGGTTATGATATCATTTAGTACCTTGAGTGTGGCTGAGGTGCACCCGTGACCGGCTCGGAAACCAGATTGCACAGCGGAGAAGGTACGGTGGGATTCGAGATGGTCAGTGACCTGTTTGTTGACTTGGCTTTCAAAGACCTTAGATAGGCAGGGCAGGATGGATATAGGTCTATAGCAGTTTGGGTCCAGGGTGTCTCCCCCTTTGAAGAGGGGGATGACTGCGGCAGCTTTCCAATCCTTTGGGATCTCAGACGATATGAAAGAGAGGTTGAACAGGCTGGTAATAGGGGTTGCGACAATGGCGGCAGATAGTTTCAGAAATAGCGGGTCCAGATTGTCAAGCCCAGCTGATTTGTACGGGTCCAGGTTTTGCAGCTCTTTCAGAACATCTGCTATCTGGATTTGGGTAAAGGAGAACCTGGAGAGGCTTGGGTGAGGAACTACGGGGGGTGGAGCTGTTGGCCGAGGTTGGAGTAGCCAGGCGGAAGGCATGGCCAGCCGTTGAGAAGTGCATATTGAAGTTTTCGATAATCATGGATTTATCGGTGGAGACCGTGTTTCCTAGCCTCAGTGCAGTGGGCAGCTGGGAGGAGGTGCTCTTGTTCTCCATGGACTTCACAGTGTCCCAGAACTTTTTGGAGTTGGAGCTACAGGATGCAAACTTCTGCCTGAAGAAGCTGGCCTTAGCTTTCCTGACTGACTGCGTGTATTGGTTCCTGACTTCCCTGAACAGTTGCATATCACGGGGGCTATTCGATGCTATTGCAGTCCGCCACAGGATGTTTTTGTGCTGGTCGAGGGCAGTCAGGTCTGGAGTGAACCAAGGGCTGTATCTGTTCTTGGTTCTGCATTTTTTGAACGGAGCATGCTTATCTAAAATGGTGAGGAAGTTACTTTTAAAGAATGACCAGGCATCCTCAACTGACGGGATGAGGTCAATGTCCTTCCAGGATACACGGGCCAGGTCGATTAGAAAGGCCTGCTCACAGAAGTGTTTTAGGGAGCGTTTGACAGTGATGAGGGGTGGTCGTTTGACTGCGGCTCCGTGGCGGATACAGGCGATGAGGCAGTGATCGCTGAGATCCTGGTTGAAGACAGCGGAGGTATATTTGGAGGGCCAGTTGGTCAGGATGACGCCTATGAGGGTGCCCTTGTTTACAGAGTTAGGGTTGTACCTGGTGGGTTCCTTGATGATTTGAGTGAGATTGAGGGCATCTAGCTTAGATTGTAGGACTGCCGGGTGTTAAGCATATCCCAGTTTAGGTCACCTAACAGAACAAACTCTGAAGCTAGATGGGGGGCGATCAATTCACAAATGGTGTCCAGGGCGCAGCTGGGAGCTGACGGGGGTCGGTAGCAGGCGGCAACAGTGATAGACTTGTTTCTGGAGAGAGTAATTTTCAAAATTAGTAGTTCAAACTGTTTGGGTATGGACCTGGAAAGTATGACATTACTTTGCAGGCTATCTCTGCAGTAGACTGCGACTCCGCCCCCTTTGGCAGTTCTATCTTGACGGAAGATGTTATAGTTGGGTATGGAAATCTCTGAACCATCTCTGCAGGACTCCACTAATCAGGCCTTTATGTTAGAGGGGCCAGACGGAAGCCACTCCTCAGTAAAAAGCACCTGATACCCCGCTTGGAGTTTTCGAAAAGGCACCTATAGGACTCTCAGACCATTTATTTTATTTTTATTTATTTCACCTTTATTTAACCAGGTAGGCAAGTTGAGAACAAGTTCTCATTTACAATTGCGACCTGGCCAAGATAAAGCAAAGCAGTTCGACACATACAACGACACAGAGTTACACATGGAGTAAAACAAACATACAGTCAATAATACAGTATAAACAAGTCTATATACGATGTGAGCAAATGAGGTGAGATAAGGGAGGTAAAGGCAAAAAAAGGCCATGGTGGCAAAGTAAATATAATATAGCAAGTAAAACACTGGAATGGTAGATTTGCAATGGAAGAATGTGCAAATTAGAAATAAAAATAATGGGGTGCAAAGGAGCAAAATAAATAAATAAGTTAAATACAGTAGGGAAAGAGGTAGTTGTTTGGGCTAAATTATAGGTGGGGCTATGTACAGGTGCAGTAATCTGTGAGCTGCACTGACAGTTGGTGCTTAAAGCTAGTGAGGGAGATACGTGTTAACAGTTTCAGAGATTTTTGTAGTTCGTTCCAGTCATTGGCAGCAGAGAACTGGAAGGAGAGGCGGCCAAAGAAAGAATTGGTTTTGGGGGTGACTAGAGATATACCTGCTGGAGCGTGTGCTACAGGTGGGAGATGCTATGGTGACCAGCGAGCTGAGATAAGGGGGACTTTACCTAGCAGGGTCTTGTAGATGACATGGAGCCAGTGGGTTTGGCGACGAGTATGAAGCGAGGGCCAGCCAACGAGAGCGTACAGGTCGCAATGGTGGGTAGTATATGGGGCTTTGGTGACAAAACGGATTGCACTGTGATAGACTGCATCCAATTTGTTGAGTAGGGTATTGGAGGCTATTTTGTAAATGACATCGCCAAAGTCGAGGATTGGTAAGATGGTCAGCTTTACAAGGGTATGTTTGGCAGCATGAGTGAAGGATGCTTTGTTGCGAAATAGGAAGCCAATTCTAGATTTAACTTTGGATTGGAGATGTTTGGATTGGAGATGTGGTCCTTCTGTAGTCCTTCTGTAGCACAGTTGGTAGAGCATGGCGCTTGTAACGCCATGGTAGTGGGTTCAATTCCCGGGACCACCCATATGTAGAATGTATGCACACATGACTGTAAGTTGCTTTGGATAAAAGCGTCTGCTAAATGGCATATATTATTATATATTTATGTTTGATATGGGTCTGGAAACAAGATTCTCTGGTCTGATGAAACCAAGATTGAATTCTTTGGCCTGAATGCCAAGCATCATGTCTGGAGGAAACCAGGCACCATCCCTACAGTGAAGCAAGCATGGTGGTGGTACCATCATGCTGTGAGAGAGCCCAGACTTGAACCCGATCGAACATCTCTGGAGAGACCTGAAAATAGCTGTGTAGCGACGCTCCCCATCCAACCTGACAGAGCATGAGGATTTGCAGAGAATAATGGGATAAACTCCCCAAATACAGGTGTGCCAAGCTTGTAGCATCATACCCAAGAAGATTCAAGGCTGTAATCACTGCCAAAGGTGCTTCAACAAAGTACTGAGTAAAGGGTCCTAATTCTTATGTAATATCTCTGTTATTTTTTTAAAAATTTGCAAACATTTCTAAAAATCAGTTTTTGCTTTGTCATTGTGGGCTATTGTGTGTAGATTAATAAGGGGGAAAAACAATTTAATACATTTTAGATTATATCGTGTTATGGCTAGGCATAATACTGCCCCCTTTGGATGAATTGCGTGCCCATAGTAAACTGAAAAGAAAACAAATCTGTCCAAAATTGCTAATATATGCATATAATAACTATCATTGGATAGAAAACACTCTAAAGCTTCTAAACCCGTTTGAATGATGTCTGTAAGTATAACAGAACTCACAGGGCAGGCAATCTCCCAAACTAGTTTTGGAAGCCTGAAACCTGGGGCAACTTTGACGTCATCGTCCCCACCCTTCCCAACCAGCTATGGATCTGGAGACACTTTCTATGTCTTCCACTAGATGTCCTCATTCAGTAGAGCGTTTACCAGTGCAAATCCCGCGAGCTTTGACCCTTTGGGAGGCAAAACAGTGGGTATCGCGAGAAAATACATGTGCGTTAGGGCGCGAATTGGACACAGACCTTCCTCTGTTCCAGCTTGCCTGAGAAGAAGTATGATTGTCCGGTTGAATTGAGAATTGTTTTGTACGTTTATAACATCCGAAAGCTTGATTCTGCACTTAGTTTGACCAGTTTAGTCGACATA
>NW_026286713.1:0-3646 GCF_023373465.1 Oncorhynchus keta | reverse complement strand
TGGATAGAACACACTGTCACAGTGGATAGAACACACTGTCACAGTGGATAGAACACACTGTCACAGTGGATAGAACACACTGTCACAGTGGATAGAACACACTGTCACAGTGGATAGAACACACTGTCACAGTGGATAGAACACACTGTCACAGTGGATAGAGCACACTGTCACAGTGGATAGAGCACACTGTCACAGTGGATAGAACACACTGTCACAGTGGATAGAACACACTGTCACAGTGGATAGAACACACTGTCACAGTGGATAGAACACACTGTCACAGTGGATAGAGCACACTGTCACAGTGGATAGAACACACTGTCACAGTGGATAGAACACACTGTCACAGTGGATAGAACACACTGTCACAGTGGATAGAACACACTGTCACAGTGGATAGAACACACTGTCACAGTGGATAGAACACACTGTCACAGTGGATAGAACACACTGTCACAGTGGATAGAACACACTGTCACAGTGGATAGAACACACTGTCACAGTGGATAGAACACACTGTCACAGTGGATAGAACACACTGTCACAGTGGATAGAGCACACTGTCACAGTGGATAGAACACACTGTCACAGTGGATAGAACACACTGTCACAGTGGATAGAACACACTGTCACAGTGGATAGAACACACTGTCACAGTGGATAGAACACACTGTCACAGTGGACAGAACACACTGTCACAGTGGATAGAACACACTGTCACAGTGGATAGAACACACTGTCACAGTGGATAGAACACACTGTCACAGTGGATAGAACACACTGTCACAGTGGATAGAACACACTGTCACAGTGGATAGAACACACTGTCACAGTGGCCAGAACACACTGTCACAGTGGATAGAACACACTGTCACAGTGGATAGAACACACTGTCACAGTGGATAGAACACACTGTCACAGTGGATAGAACACACTGTCACAGTGGATAGAACACACTGTCACAGTGGATAGAACACACTGTCACAGTGGATAGAACACACTGTCACAGTGGATAGAGCACACTGTCACAGTGGATAGAACACACTGTCACAGTGGATAGAACACACTGTCACAGTGGATAGAACACACTGTCACAGTGGACAGAACACACTGTCACAGTGGATAGAACACACTGTCACAGTGGATAGAACACACTGTCACAGTGGATAGAACACACTGTCACAGTGGATAGAACACACTGTCACAGTGGATAGAACACACTGTCACAGTGGATAGAACACACTGTCACAGTGGATAGAACACACTGTCACAGTGGATAGAACACACTGTCACAGTGGATAGAACACACTGTCACAGTGGATAGAACACACTGTCACAGTGGACAGAACACACTGTCACAGTGGATAGAACACACTGTCACAGTGGATAGAACACACTGTCACAGTGGATAGAACACACTGTCACAGTGGATAGAACACACTGTCACAGTGGCCAGAACACACTGTCACAGTGGACAGAACACACTGTCACAGTGGATAGAACACACTGTCACAGTGGATAGAACACACTGTCACAGTGGATAGAACACACTGTCACAGTGGATAGAACACACTGTCACAGTGGATAGAACACACTGTCACAGTGGATAGAACACACTGTCACAGTGGATAGAACACACTGTCACAGTGGATAGAACACACTGTCACAGTGGATAGAACACACTGTCACAGTGGATAGAACACACTGTCACAGTGGACAGAACACACTGTCACAGTGGATAGAACACACTGTCACAGTGGATAGAACACACTGTCACAGTGGACAGAACACACTGTCACAGTGGATAGAACACACTGTCACAGTGGCCAGAACACACTGTCACAGTGGCCAGAACACACTGTCACAGTGGATAGAACACACTGTCACAGTGGATAGAACACACTGTCACAGTGGATAGAACACACTGTCACAGTGGCCAGAACACACTGTCACAGTGGATAGAACACACTGTCACAGTGGATAGAACACACTGTCACAGTGGATAGAACACACTGTCACAGTGGATAGAACACACTGTCACAGTGGATAGAACACACTGTCACAGTGGATAGAACACACTGTCACAGTGGCCAGAACACACTGTCACAGTGGATAGAACACACTGTCACAGTGGATAGAACACACTGTCACAGTGGATAGAACACACTGTCACAGTGGATAGAACACACTGTCACAGTGGCCAGAACACACTGTCACAGTGGATAGAACACACTGTCACAGTGGATAGAACACACTGTCACAGTGGATAGAACACACTGTCACAGTGGATAGAACACACTGTCACAGTGGATAGAACACACTGTCACAGTGGATAGAACACACTGTCACAGTGGCCAGAACACACTGTCACAGTGGATAGAACACACTGTCACAGTGGATAGAACACACTGTCACAGTGGATAGAACACACTGTCACAGTGGATAGAACACACTGTCACAGTGGATAGAACACACTGTCACAGTGGATAGAACACACTGTCACAGTGGATCAGAACACACTGTCACAGTGGATAGAACACACTGTCACAGTGGATAGAACCACACTGTCACAGTGGCTAGAACACACTGTCACAGTGGCCAGAACACACTGTCACAGTGGATAGAACACACTGTCACAGTGGATAGAACACACTGTCACAGTGGATAGAACACACTGTCACAGTGGATAGAACACACTGTCACAGTGGATAGAACACACTGTCACAGTGGATAGAACACACTGTCACAGTGGATAGAACACACTGTCACAGTGGATAGAACACACTGTCACAGTGGATAGAACACACTGTCACAGTGGATAGAACACACTGTCACAGTGGCCAGAACACACTGTCACAGTGGCCAGAACACACTGTCACAGTGGCCAGAACACACTGTCACAGTGGCCAGAACACACTGTCACAGTGGATAGAACACACTGTCACAGTGGATAGAACACACTGTCACAGTGGATAGAACACACTGTCACAGTGGATAGAACACACTGTCACAGTGGATAGAACACACTGTCACAGTTTGGGTTTAAATATGTGATTTATTCCGTTGAGGTGCAGGAAAAGTAGAGGAGCCAGTCAGAAAGGCAGTGGGTTGTGTTCCAATCTACACTACATGTCTGTTGGGGTCCGGCCACGAACCACTGGACCACACTCTGTCACTCTGTCACCCTATCAGTCTGTCACTCTGTCACTCTGTCACTCTGTTTATTTATTTACCTTTATTTTACTAGGCAAGTCAGTTAAGAACAAATTTTTATTTTCAATGACAGCCTAGGAACAGTGGGTTAACTGGTCTAGGAACAGTGGGTTAACTGGTCTAGGAACAGTGGGTTAACTGGTCTAGGAACAGTGGGTTAACTGGTCTAGGGACAGTGGGTTAACTGGTCTAGGGACAGTGGGTTAACTGGTCTAGGAACAGTGGGTTAACTGGTCTAGGAACAGTGGGTTAACTGGTCTAGGAACAGTGGGTTAACTGGCCTAGGAACAGTGGGTTAACTGGTCTAGGAACAGTGGGTTAACTGCCTGTTCAGGGGCAGAACGACAGATTTGTACCTTGTCAGCTCGGGGATTTGAACTTGCAACCTTCCGGTTACTAGTCCAACGCTCTAACCACTAGGCTACCCTAC
>NW_026286712.1:0-2300 GCF_023373465.1 Oncorhynchus keta | reverse complement strand
ATACAGAGAGAGATACAGAGAGAGATACAGAGAGAGAGAGAGAGATACAGAGAGAGATACAGAGAGAGATACAGAGAGAGAGAGAGAGAGAGAGAGAGAGAGAGAGATACAGAGAGAGAGAGAGAGAGGGAGAGATACAGAGAGAGATACAGAGAGAGATACAGAGAGAGATACAGAGAGAGAGAGAGAGAGAGAGATACAGAGAGAGATACAGAGAGAGATACAGAGAGAGATACAGAGAGAGATACAGAGAGATACAGAGAGATACAGAGAGAGAGAGAGAGAGAGAGAGTGATACAGAGAGAGATACAGAGAGAGAGAGAGAGAGAGAGGAGAGAGAGAGAGAGAGATACAGAGAGAGATACAGAGAAAGATACAGAGAGAGAGAGAGAGAGAGAGAGAGAGAGAGAGATACAGAGAGAGATACAGAGAGAGATACAGAGAGAGAGAGAGAGAGAGAGAGAGATACAGGGAGAGAGAGATACAGAGAGAGATACAGAGAGAGATACAGAGAGAGATACTGAGAGAGAGAGAGAGAGTGATACAGAGAGAGATACAGAGAGAGAGAGAGAGAGAGAGAGAGAGAGAGAGAGAGAGTGTATGTTGCCACAGAGAGAGAGAGATATATATATATATATATATAGAGAGAGAGAGAGAGAGAGAGAGAGAGAGAGATAGAGATAGAGAGTGTATGTTGCCACAGAGAGAGAGAGAGATATATATATATATATATATATATATATATAGAGATATATATAGAGAGAGAGAGAGAGAGAGAGAGAGAGAGAGATAGAGAGAGTGTATGTTGCCACAGAGTTCATCCTCAAAGGCCAGACCCACGATCCACCTCTGGGGAGACGAGAGTGTAGGTGGAGACAGACTGTCAGGGCTTCTGTCAAGCTTCTGTCAGGCTCCTTGATGACAGTGAGTGCATTCCAAATGGCACCCTATTCCCTATATAGTGCACTACTTTAGACCAGAGCCCTATTCCCTATATAGAACACTACTATAGACCAGAGCCCTATTCCCTATATAGAACACTACTATAGACCAGAGCTCTATTCCTATATAGAACACTACTATAGAACAGAGCCCTATTCCCTACATAGTACACTACCTTGACCAGGGCCATATTCCTACATAGTGCACTACCTTGACCAGGGCCCTATTCCCTACATAGTACATTACCTTGACAAGGGCCCTATTCCCTAAATAGTACACTACCTTTGACCAGGGCCCTATTCTACATAGTACACTACCTTTGACCAGGGCCCTATTCCCTACATAGTACATTACCTTGACATGGGCCCTATTCCCTTAAATAGTACACTACTCCTGACCAGGGCCCTATTCCCTACATAGTACACTACCTTGACCAGGGCCCTATTCCTACATAGTACACTACCTTGACAAGGGCCCTATTCCCTACATAGTACACTACCTGACCAGGGCCAATACAGTGTATTAGAACTTCTAAGTCTGTCAAGCTTCTTGACGACAGGCTGTGTCCCAATTAGCACCCTATTCCCTATGTACCTGATCAGAAGTAGTGGAATGGTTGTGTCCCAATTAGCACCTATTCCCTATGTACCCAGGGAGAAGTAGTGGAATGGCTGTGTCATGACAGTGTGTCTGATGTAATGAGCCGTTGTGTGTCTGTCTGCTGGACAGCTTTCACTTCTAACAGCAGATGGCCAGCTGGGCACATGGTAAGCACCGCTGAGCGAGCGAGCGAGAGCGAGAGAGAGAGAGAGAGAGAGAGAGAGAGAGAGAGAGAGAGAGAGAGAGAGAGAGAGAGAGAGAGAGAGATACAGAGATACAGAGAGAGATACAGAGAGAGATACAGAGAGAGATACAGAGAAAGATACAGAGAGAGAGAGAGAGAGAGAGAGAGAGAGAGAGAGAGAGAGAGAGATACAGAGATACAGAGAGAGAGAGAGAGAGAGAGAGAGAGAGAGAGAGATACAGAGAGAGATACAGAGAGATACAGAGAAAGATACAGAGAGACATGAGGTACATTATAGAGAGAGAGAGACAGAGATATAGAGAGAGAGAGAGCACAGAGAAAGATACAGAGAGAGATACAGAGAGAGATACAGAGAGAGAGGAGAGTGATACAGAGAGAGATACAGAGAGAGAGAGAGAGAGAGGAGGAGAGAGAGAGAGAGAGAGAGAGAGAGAGAGAGAGATACAGAGAGAGATAATATGAGAAAGATACAGAGAGAGAGAGAGAGAGAGAGAGAGAGAGATACAGAGAGAGATACAGAGAGAGATACAGAGAGAGAGAGAGAGAGAGAGAG
>NW_026286711.1:0-5369 GCF_023373465.1 Oncorhynchus keta | reverse complement strand
ATCACCACCTCATTAATGAGGACAGCTTCATAATGCATCACCACCTCATTAATGAGGGCAGCAGCATCACCACCTCATTAATGAGGGCAGCTTCACTAATGCATCACCACCTCATTAATGAGGGCAGCTTCACTTAATGCACACCACCTCATTAGTGAGGCAGCTTCATAATGCACCACCACCTCATTAATGATGGCAGCTTCACTAATGCATCACCACCTCATTAATGAGACAGCTTCACCAATGCATCACCACCATTAATGAGGCAGCTTCAATTAATGCACCACCACCTCATTAATGATGGCAGCTTCACTTAATGCATCACCACCTCATTAATGATGGCAGCTTCATAATGCACCACCACCTCATTAATGACGGCAGCTTCAGTTAATGCATCACCACCTCATTAATGATGGCAGCTTCATTAATGCATCACCACCATTAATGAGGGCAGCTTCACTTAATCATTAATGAGGGCAGCTTCATCACCACCACCTCATTAATGATGGCAGCTTCACCTCATTAATGAGGGCAGCTTCACACCACCACCTCATTAATGAGGACAGCTTCACTTAATCACTCACCACCTCATTAGTGAGGGCATCACACACCTCATTAATGATGACAGCAGCACACCACCTCATTAATGAGGGCAGCTCACCACCACCTCATTAATGAGGACAGCTTCACTTAATGCATCACCACCTCATTAATGAGGACAGCTTCACTTAATGCATCACCACCTCATTAATGAGGGCAGCTTCACTTAATGCATCACCACCTCATTAATGAGGACAGCTTCACTTAATGCATCACCACCTCATTAATGATGATGACAGCTTCACTTAATGCATCACCACCTCATTAATGAGGGCAGCTTCACTTAATGCATCACCACCTCATTAATGATGGCAGCTTCACTTAATGCATCACCACCTCATTAATGAGGGCAGCTTCACTTAATGCATCACCACCTCATTAATGAGGGCAGCTTCAGCATCACCACCTGTTAATGAGGACAGCTTCACCACACCTCATTAGTGAGGGCAGCTTCACTTAATGCATCACCACCTCATTAATGAGGGCAGCTTCATTAATGAGGGCAGCTTCACTAATGCATCACCACCTCATTAATGATGATGGCAGCTTCACTTAATGCATCACCACCTCATTAATGAGGACAGCTTCACTCAACACCTAGTGAGGCAGCTTCACTAATGCATCACCACCTCATTAATGAGGACAGCCACTTAATGTATCACCACCTCATTAATGAGGGCAGCTTCACATCACCACCTCATTAATGAGGACAGCTATCACCACCTCATTAATGAGGACAGCACCACCTCATTAATGACGGCAGCTTCACTAATGCATCACCACCATTAATGAGGCAGCTTCACTTAATGCATCACACCTCATTAATGATGATGGCAGCTTCACTTAATGCATCACCACCTCATTAATGAGGACAGCTTCACTTAATGCATCACCACCTCATTAATGAGGGCAGCTTCACTTAATGCATCACCACCTCATTAATGAGGGCAGCTTCACTTAATGCATCACCACCTCATTAATGAGGGCAGCTTCACTTAATGCATCACCACCTCATTAATGAGGGCAGCTTCACTTAATGCATCACCACCTCATTAGTGAGGACAGCTTCACTTAATGCATCACCACCTCATTAATGAGGGCAGCTTCACTTAATGCATCACCACCTCATTAATGAGGGCAGCTTCACTTAATGCATCACCACCTCATTAATGACGGCAGCTTCACTTAATGCATCACCACCTCATTAATGACGGCAGCTTCACTTAATGCATCACCACCTCATTAATGACGGGGCAGCTTCACTTAATGCATCATCACCTCATTAATGATGATGGCAGCTTCACTTAATGCATCACCACCTCATTAATGACGGCAGCTTCACTTAATGCATCACCACCTCATTAATGATGATGGCAGCTTCACTTAATGCATCACCACCTCATTAATGATGATGGCAGCTTCACTTAATGCATCACCACCTCATTAATGACGGCAGCTTCACTTAATGCATCACCACCTCATTAATGAGGGCAGCTTCACTTAATGCACCACCACCTCATTAATGAGGGCAGCTTCACTTAATGCATCACCACCTCATTAGTGAGGACAGCTTCACTTAATGCATCACCACCTCATTAATGAGGACAGCTTCACTTAATGCATCACCACCTCATTAGTGAGGACAGCTTCACTTAATGCATCACCACCTCATTAATGAGGACAGCTTCACTAATGCATGACCACCTCATTAATGATGGCAGCTTCAGTTAATGCATCACCACCTCATTAATGATGATGGCAGCTTCACTTAATGCATCACCACCTCATTAATGAGGGCAGCTTCACTTAATGCATCACCACCTCATTAGTGAGGACAGCTTCACTTAATGCATCACCACCTCATTAGTGAGGACAGCTTCACTTAATGCATCACCACCTCATTAGTGAGGACAGCTTCACTTAATGCATCACCACCTCATTAGTGAGGACAGCTTCACTTAATGCATCACCACCTCATTAGTGAGGACAGCTTCACTTAATGCATCACCACCTCATTAATGAGGACAGCTTCACTTAATGCATCACCACCTCATTAGTGAGGACAGCTTCAGTTGCATCACCACCTCATTAGTGAGGACAGTTCACATCACCACCTCATTAGTGAGGACAGCTTCAGTTCACCACCTCATTAATGACGGCAGCTTCATGCATCACCACCTCATTAGTGAGGGCAGCTTCACTTAATGCATCACCACCTCATTAATGACGGCAGCTTCAGTTAATGCATCACCACCTCATTAATGAGGGCAGCTTCACTTAATGCATCACCACCTCATTAATGAGGACAGCTTCAGCATCACCACCTCATTAGTGAGGACAGCTTAATAATGCATCACCACCTCATTAGTGAGCACAGCTTCACTTAATGCATCACCACCTCATTAGTGAGGACAGCTTCACTTAATGCATCACCACCTCATTGGTGAGGACAGCTTCACTTAATGCATCACCACCTCATTAGTGAGCACAGCTTCACTTAATGCATCACCACCTCATTAGTGAGGACAGCTTCAGTCACCACCTCATTAATGAGGACAGCTTCACTTAATGCATCACCACCTCATTAATGTGAGCTTCAGTTAATGCATCACCACCTCATTAATGCATCACCACCTCACATGACGGCAGCTTCAGTTAATGCATCACCACCTCATTAATGAGGGCAGCTTCAGTTAATGCATCACCACCTCATTAATGAGGACAGCTTCACTTAATGCATCACCACCTCATTAATGAGGACAGCTTCACTTAATGCATCACCACCTCATTAATGAGGACAGCTTCACTTAATGCATCACCACCTCATTAATGAGGACAGCTTCACTTAATGCATCACCACCTCATTAATGACGGCAGCCAGGTCACCCGCGATACGAGTCAGTGTTTGACGTCCATCCATGTTTGAGGACTTGGGGAGATGACGTGAAACACGGCCACTAGGGGCAACAGTGAGCGCTGTTACCTTCAAGTATATTTACATGTACATGTGAGTCATTTAGCAGATGCTCTTATCCAGAGCCACGTATCACATCAAATCAAATGTATTTATAAAGCCCATCTTACATCAGCTGATATCTCAAAGTGCTGTACAGAAACCCAGCCTAAAACCCCAAACAGCAAGCAATGCAGGTGTAGAAGCACAGTGGCTAGGAAAAACTCCAGAGAAAGGCCAGAACCTAGGAAGAAACCTAGAGAGGAACCAGGCTATGAGGGGTGGCCAGTCCTCTTCTGGCTGTGCCGGGTGGAGATTATAAACCTAGAGAGGAACCAGGCTATGAGGGGTGGCCAGTCCTCTTCTGGCTGTGCCGGGTGGAGATTATAAACCTAGAGAGGAACCAGGCTATGAGGGGTGGCCAGTCCTCTTCTGGCTGTGCCGGTGGAGATTATAAACCTAGAGAGGAACCAGGCTATGAGGGGTGGCCAGTCCTCTTCTGGCTGTGCCGGGTGGAGATTATAAACCTAGAGAGGAACCAGGCTATGAGGGGTGGCCAGTCCTCTTCTGGCTGTGCGGGGTGGAGATTATAAACCTAGAGAGGAACCAGGCTCTGAGGGGGTGGCCAGTCCTCTTCTGGCTGTGCCGGGTGGAGATTATAAACCTAGAGAGGAACCAGGCTATGAGGGGTGGCCTGTCCTCTTCTGGCTGTGCCGGGTGGAGATTATAAACCTAGAGAGGAACCAGGCTATGAGGGTGGCCAGTCCTCTTCTGGCTGTGCCGGGTGGAGATTATAAACCTAGAGAGGAACCAGGCTATGAGGTGGCCAGTCCTCTTCTGGCTGTGCCGGGTGGAGATTATAAACCTAGAGAGGAACCAGGCTATGAGGGGTGGCCAGTCCTCTTCTGGCTGTGCCGGGTGGAGATTATAAACCTAGAGAGGAACCAGGCTATGAGGGGTGGCCAGTCCTCTTCTGGCTGTGCCGGGTGGAGATTATAACAGAACATGGCCAATATGTTCAAATGTTCATAAATGACCAGCATGGTCAAATAATAATAATCACAGTAGTTGTTGAGGGTGCAACAGGTCAGCACTTCAGGAGTAAATGTCAGTTGGCTTTTCCTAGCCGATCATTCAGAGTATCTCTACCGCTCCTGCTGTCTCTAGAGAGTTGATAACAGCAGGTCTGAGACAGGTAGCACGTCCGTGAACAGGTCAGGATTCCATAGTCACAGGCAGAACAGTTGAAACTGGAGCAGCAGCACTTACTGTGCATTCCATTTACATTTACATTTAAGTCATTTAGCAGACGCTCTTATCCTAAAATTGCTAGGTGGGACAACCACATATCACAGGCATAGAAAGTACATTTTCCCTCAATAACGGAGCTGTCAGTAGAGCCAGTGCTAGAAGGCGGGGGTGGGGGGGTGGTGGAGGGGTGGGCAGGGTCTCTGCTGTCCTAGCTTCAGGGGGAAGCTGGTTCCAACATTTGGGTGCCAGGACAGAGAAGAGCTTGGACTGAGCTGAGCGGGAGCCAAGAGACATGAGGTGGCAGATAGGTGTGCTCAGGTTGGGGTGTAGGATTGGAGAATAGGCTGAAGGTGGGGGCAGTTCCTCTTGCTGTTCCGTAAGTTAAACACCATAGTCTTATAGTGGATGCGAGCTTAGTGCAGTGCAGTGTGCGGAGGAGCGGGTGACATGAGAGAACTAGGGATGTTTGAAAACCAGGGGGCTGCAGCATTCTGGGTAGGTTGCAGGGTTTAAGGCACAAGCGGGGGAGCCCAGCCAACAGAGAGTTGCAGTAGTCCAGACGGGA
>NW_026286710.1:37500-46356 GCF_023373465.1 Oncorhynchus keta | reverse complement strand
TTTTGACTTGAGGTTATTATTTATAGGGGTGCCAGGTAGGTTGTGCCTACCAGAGAAAACATTGGTTTCTCCTTTTAGTTTGGGTGGGAATGAGTCCCATCTGGTCCGTCAAGTCTACACCAATACAAAGGACTTATGAAAAAGTCAGGATGGAAATAAACTTTTCATAAACCCTTAAAACATTGGAAAGAACTTCAAAAACAACTATATTCTGTTGCGTGGGTTGTATTAGCAACAACAATGATTACACACACACATAATAATATCACAATGAGTTCTGGTTCCTCCAGAAATGTCCTGTACCTCGGGCCTAAAAAGAGTCCAGCCCGGTAAAGGAGTTCAGTGAACTCAAGTGACTTTTGTCACGCAATGTTTGTCCGTTCATTCCGTGTAGCGTAAACCCAGTATTAAACATACAATCAATATTACAATTACTTTACCACAGAACTTTAAAGCGGATCAACTCTTAATTAAGTCCTCAACTACAACTAACTACATAAATCACAGTATACATCACATCCAAACAAATGAAATACCGTATACAAAAAGGTGGTAGTCAGTCGGTCAGTCAGACAATCCAATCCGCCAATAGATCTCCAGCGGAGAAAGGCCACGAAGAACGGAGAGGTGTAGTCCAGGGACGCAAAGAGTGGATCCGATCCTGGGTAAACTCTCTTAGGCTACAAAACACACGTTTAACGGCAACAAAACAAACGGAATAGAGAAGCTTCGAACTGAGGGTTGAACGCATCCTCATGCACGTCTCCATCACAACCCCCTTTCGCGCAGCTGATGCTGGCTATTTAATTGGGAATTAAAGGGAAAGCGCCCTATTGGAAGGAGCTGCACTGAGACGGTTCAGAAAAATTCAGGGCCGTCACACACCCCCTCCCCTGGAAAAAAGCCGACCATTGCCCTGGAAGGCACATCTTGGTCGGGAAACCGAGAAAGGTCTCCTCATCACTTTCCTCTACAAAAATATTCATTACTTTTTGGAGCTCACGCTCCTCAGCTGAGGAGTCACAGGCCTTAAGGTGCGAGACTTCTGGGTCTGGGAATCCGAGAAAAGTATCCTCACTATCCTCTTCAAAGATATCCAGGACCTTGCGGCGCTCAATCACCTCAATTCCTCAGCCGAGGGTAACAGGCCTTAAGGCGTGAGACATGGACAATGCGCATATCTTCACCCGTGTCCTCTTTCACCACTCGGTAGTTCAAAGGGCCCATCTGCTCCACAATCCTATATGGTCCTTGCCATTTAGGAGCGAGCTTGGCCGAGAAGAATTGTTCAGCTTTCGAGTAAGGATGAGAGCGAAGCCACACCCGATCACGAAGCTGGAACTGCATGTCTCGTCTGTTCTTATCATAATTTCTCTTCT
Organism: Oncorhynchus keta; assembly: GCF_023373465.1. Taxonomy (NCBI): domain Eukaryota; kingdom Metazoa; phylum Chordata; class Actinopteri; order Salmoniformes; family Salmonidae; genus Oncorhynchus; species Oncorhynchus keta. Next base: position 44,977 of record NW_026286710.1, on the reverse strand, counting down.
GCTTGAGTCGAGCCTGGATCATTGTTCTTTGAGACAAGAGCTCTCAAGTCATGGAGATGGCCTACCTGGTCATAGCAAGCAGCGTCTGGTGTAAGCTGCTGGGGCTGTAGCACCATATCCAAGGGTCCTCTGAGAGGACGACTTAGGTTCAGCTCTGCAGGTGTGACTCCAGTGGACTCTTGCACAGCAGAATTCAGGGCAAATCGAAACTCGTGAGGTGCTTGTCCCAGTGTTTGTGCTGGGTCCCTACATAGGAAGCAATCATTGTCTTCAAGGTTCGATTTACTCTCTCAGTGAGATTGGTCTGTGGGTGATAGGCCGTGGTCAACTTCTGCCTCAGGTTCCATCTTTGGCAGGTCTCCTCAAAGAGATCAGAGACAAATTGGGAACCTCGATCAGACAGGATGTAATCAGGCACTCCCCAGCGAGTCAGGATCTCTTTCGTAAGGATGTTAGAGACGGTCCTTGCTGTGGCCTGACGCAGGAAAAGAGTTCCACCCACTTTGAATAGTAATCAACAAAAACAAGCATGTACACATTCTGATTGGAGCTTCTAGGAAATGGACCCATCAAATCCACTCCTAACATTTCCCAAGGTCGGGTAACCACCGTTTGCTGCAACTTGCCAGCAGGCTTTCTACCTTCTGGTTTGTACATTTGACAAACCTGACAATTTCGGATGTGTGACTTCACATCCATGCTCAGATGTGGCCAGTAGAGTAACGCTTGCAACCGCTTGTAGGTTTTGAACCTGCCCAAATGGCCAGCTAATGGGTCTTCATGGAAATGTTGAAGCAGTTATAGGCGTAGAGTGTCCGGTATGTACATTTGGTAGAGTGTTCTGTGAGGTAGTTGTACGACTCGGTAGACTTTATCTTCAATGATGGTCAGCTTTGTGGTAGGATTGACCATCTTTTCTCCATCTTCCAGGATAGTCTGGTACAAAGCCTGTACTTCTGGATCATCCTGTTGAGCTTTCCATATGGCCTCATCAGAGATGGGAAAGTCCGTTTTGGGCGAGTCTCGACTGCTTGACAGGACAGTAGCACATGTAAGATCAGGGCCACCGTTATCACAAGTAGGAGCTCTGGACAAGGCATCTGGAACAGTGTTGTATTTTCCTTTCCTGTATTCCACTGCAAATGTGAACTCTTGCAACCGTAGAGCCCATCTTATGAGTCTGGTGCTTGGTTTGTTGGTCTTGAACACCCACACAAGGGAGGAATGGTCAGTGACCACAGTGAAGTGTCTTCCCTCCAAGTAGTACCTCCACTTTTCCAAAGCCCAGACCACTGCAAGGCACTCTTGCTCTGTTGTGGAGTAGTTCCGTTCTGCTCCATTCAATGTCCGACTGGCGAACGCTAGCACTTCTTCAGTGCCAAGTCCAGTCTGTTGGACTAGGACAGCACCAAGTCAACATCACTTGCATCAGTGTAAACAACAAAAGGGCAATCAAAGTTGGGATGACCTAAAATGGGAGGTGTGATGAGATGTCGTTTCAGGGTTTCAAAGGAAGTCTGGCACTCTGCCGTCCATTGGAATTTCACTCCTTTTCGCTTCAACGCGTTGAGGGGTTCTGCCACCTGGGAGAAGTTCGACACAAACCGATGGTACCATCCAGCCATACCAAGGAACCGTTGAAGGGCCTTGAGTGTGGTTGGCACAGGGAAGTCTTGTACAGCCTTTGTCTTTTCAGGATCCACATGAATGCCGTCAAAAGACACAATATGGCCAAGGAACTTCAGGGAGGTTTGGCAGAAGTTGCTCTTCTTCATTTTTAAGGTCAGACCAGCTTCTCTTAGCTTGTCCAACACTGCTTGAAGATCTTGAAAGTGTCTTTCTCTGTTCTGAGAGTAGATAATTATATCGTCCAGGTAGACGAAACAGATCTTTCCTTTGAGCTCACCTAACGCAATCTCCATGAGTCTTTGGAAAGTGGCAGGGGCATTCTTTAATCCAAAGGGCATCACCTTAAAGGAAAACAAGCCCTCGGCACAGACAAACGCAGTCTTGTCCTTGCTTTCCTGGTCCATCTCAACCTGCCAATAACCACTATTGAGGTCAAGGGTAGTGAACACAACAGCGCCAGACAATGACTCCAGGATCTCATGGATGGTGGGAAGAGGATAGGCATCAGTCTGGGAAACATTGTTGGTCTTCCTATAGTCCACACAAAATCTAAGACCACCAGTCTTTTTTGGGATGAGGACAACAGGAGCAGCCCAGGGAGAGGAGGAACGTTCTATTATATCTTGGGTTAACATATCATTTATGAGTCCCTTTTGGATGATTAGCTTCGCTGGGGACAAACGATATGGCTTTTGCTTGATCGGCATTTCCTGTGTAAGGAATATTTTGTGCTTCAGGAGCCTGGTGCGTCCCAGCTTTGAAGTACATACATCAGCATTATTCTGCAGCTGTTCCAACAGCCTTAACTCCTCTGGCTGTTCCAGCTGAGCTCTTCTCACAGCCTGTAAAAGGAGATCGTCAGAAGGATTATCGAGGGTTAGTGGTACCGGAGCAATGGCAGAGAAGACTGCCACATTTGAACCCCAATCATGTAACTTCATAGCTTCTGATTGGAAGAAATGCTTCTCGCTCGGATTGTATGGAAACCAGTAGCAATTGTGTGCGATATCAATCTGGACACCACTGAAGTACATGAAATCAATTCCCAACACGACAGGAAAAGCAAGGTTCCTAGTTTGTAGGATAACAGAAGGAATCATATAGGAGCGGTTACACAGGCGGAACTCTACCTCACTCCATCCAAGTGGTCGTCTAGCCTCACCATCAGCCAGATAGAGTGGACCTTCTGTCCACGGCTTCAAGTTGTATTGTGGACCGTTAACCTCCTTCCACAGTTTCTCATTGAGCAGTGTGTAGGATGACCCGGTATCCAAGATGGCTCTTCCTGTCCATGGGCCTATGGACAGGGGTAACACCAGTTGGTGCGGTATTAACTGAAAGGAAGGGGATGTCGATGGGGGCATAGGCAGTGACTCTTGGGGTTTCAGCTCTGGTTAAAGCACCCAGAGAAGGATGGTCATTGCTGCGAAGACAGTTAGGTGTGTTGGCCTGTTGTGATTTGTGGTTTCTGGAAGGGTTTACTTGATACGGTCTTGGACATGTAGCTGAAGAATGTCCCTTTTGGCTACATTTCCAACAAAACATGAGAGGGGTCTTGGCTGGAGACTCTGGCTGTTGTTGATGGTCTGTCTTGGGTAACTGTTTGGGTGTCTGTTTCTTTCTCTGGTCATATTGCTGTTGGCATTCTCTGTCCTTCTCAAATTGCTGTCCCAAGCGAACCAGTCCATCGACAGTGGTGACTCGTTCTCGGAGTTGACTGGCTAGTAGTGGGTTGATGTTCTTCAAGATCAATTTAATGACCTCTTCCTCCTCAATGCTAGGTTTCCACCTTCTGCACAGGGAGTGGTAACCGTATGCAAAGTCACAGATACTCTCTTTCTCTCCTTGTACTCGATTTCTGACTCTGTCTGCCAATTCATCTGTGTAGTCCTCAGATAGAAATGCAGAGGAAAACTTGGCCTCAAAGTCAGCCCAGGAGGTAGTGGTGAGACGTGCCACATCCCACCAGTCTCGAGCTGTTCCATGCAACACATTCCTCAATGTGGCAAGGAGTTCTTCGTCAGCCAGGGGATTGAGGGCAAGAAAGTCACGACATCTTTCTAGATACATTAGCGGATCAGGACTGTCATCTTTTTCCCAAAGGTGGGAAATTGCAATTTAATGGGCATCGCCCCCACATGACGTCTACTCAAATCACCATGAACAAACGAGCTAGGAGGGATTGAGGAAGTAGAGGGGGAGGGCGTTATCGGACAATGAAAATGAACACCAGGATGCATGGTGGATTGCATCCTGCAAGGGGTGGCTGCAGCATGGCCTGGTCTTGGCTGTTCAGAGGTGCCAGCTTGGCCCTCAGTGGTCTGAACTGAAGTGGACACCAGGAAACTCTGTGTAAGGAGTTGTGCCTAATGGAGGCCATGTCCACAGACACGTCATCCAAAATTTTAACACAATTAGAGAGCTCTGTCTGCAAGTGGTCTACAGTGTTAACCATGGGAGAAAAACAGAATTAACGTCCTTGAGGACCTCAGTGTGGTGATGTTGCAGGCGCCATTGGAGAGTGGCAGTGAGTTGGTTTCGTTGGTAGTCAAACTGCCTGTCCATGGCACCAGTCATTTCCCGTCTTCCACTCTCACTGAGCTCTGTCAGCGTGTGGGTTAGAGTGCTCAGTGAGTTTCTGAATTCCATGGCACTCTGTTGTTGCTCTTCCCTCAGACATTTGAATTTATGGTGGATAAGAGTTTGGAGATGTTGTTGAGTCCGACGAATATCAAGGATGTCACCTTGAAGTTGTAAGACTACAACCTCTGGAGATAAACCAGACAATGGAGGAAGGTTGGGTGTCAGAGGGAGGACTAGCTCAGTACTTCCACACAGATCCATGTCAATAAGTGAGTAACTGGTTAGACCGCCTGTGGCCTGTGGCTCAGGCCGAGCATTCAGATTCCCAGGGCTCTGGCCCAAATCAACTCCATTATCTCCATTCACATTATGATTTGTATTGTCAGCTTGATGGTCAGAATGGCCCTGTGTATTCCCATTGACAGGTATGACATGGATGAGCACATTATCTTGGGGTGAATCCATTGTTTTAATTCCACACAAAATATTTGCTTTGGTTAGTTCTCAATGTTGAGCTGTCCCATCTGGGGTGCCATTTTTTATGTAACGGTTTTGACTTGAGGTTATTATTTATAGGGGTGCCAGGTAGGTTGTGCCTACCAGAGAAAACATTGGTTTCTCCTTTTAGTTTGGGTGGGAATGAGTCCCATCTGGTCCGTCAAGTCTACACCAATACAAAGGACTTATGAAAAGTCAGGATGGAAATAAACTTTTCATAAACCCTTAAAACATTGGAAAGAACTTCAAAAACAACTATATTCTGTTGCGTGGGTTGTATTAGCAACAACAATGATTACACACACACATATAATAATATCACAATGAGTTCTGGTTCCTCCAGAAATGTCCTGTACCTCGGGCCTAAAAAGAGTCCAGCCCGGTAAAGGAGTTCAGTGAACTCAAGTGACTTTTGTCACGCAATGTTTGTCCGTTCATTCCGTGTAGCGTAAACCCAGTATTAAACATACAATCAATATAACAATTACTTTACCACAGAACTTTAAAGCGGATCAACTCTTAATTAAGTCCTCAACTACAACTAACTACATAAATCACAGTATACATCACATCCAAACAAATGAAATACCGTATACAAAAAAAAAGTGGTAGTCAGTCGGTCAGTCAGACAATCCAATCCGCCAATAGATCTCCAGCGGAGAAAGGCCACGAAGAACGGAGAGGTGTAGTCCAGGGACGCAAAGAGTGGATCCGATCCTGGGTAAACTCTCTTAGGCTACAAAACACACGTTTAACGCCAACAAAACAAACGGAATAGAGAAGCTTCGGAACTGAGGGTTGAACACATCCTCATGCACGTCTCCATCACAACCCCCTGTCGCGCAGCTGATGCTGGCTATTTAATTGGGAATTAAAGGGAAAGCGCCCTATTGGAAGGAGCTGCACTGAGACGGTTCAGAAAAATTCAGGGCCGTCACAGTTTGCACCAGATAGGACTGTTTAGGTTTTCTCACGTTTATTGTTTTGTTAGTCTATTCATGTATAGTTTCTTTATTAAAGAACCATGAATAATAACCAGGCTGCGTTTGGTCCGCTTCTCCTTCACCGCAAGAAAACCGTTACAGAGGAAGGACATTTTAAAATGTTAAAACAGTTGCAGAGTTTAATGGCTGTGATGGTAGACAACTGAGAATGGGTCAACAACATTGTAATTACTCCACGATAGTAACCTAATTGACAGAGTTTAATGGCTGTGATGGTAGACAACTGAGAATTGGTCAACAACATTGTAATTACTCCACGATAGTAACCTAATTGACAGAGTTTAATGGCTGTGATAGGAGACAACTGAGAATGGGTCAACAACATTGTAATTACTCCACGATAGTAACCTAATTGACAGAGTTTAATGGCTGTGATAGGAGACAACTGAGAATGGGGCAACAACATTGTAATTACTCCACGATAGTAACCTAATTGACAGAGTTTAATGGCTGTGATAGGAGACAACTGAGAATGGGTCAACAACATTGTAATTACTCCACGATAGTAACCTAATTGACAGAGTTTAATGGCTGTGATGGGAGACAACTGAGAATGGGTCAACAACATTGTAATTACTCCACGATAGTAACCTAATTGACAGAGTTTAATGGCTGTGATAGGAGACAACTGAGAATGGGTCAACAACATTGTAATTACTCCACGATAGTAACCTAATTGACAGAGTTTAATGGCTGTGATAGGAGACAACTGAGAATGGGTCAACAACATTGTAATTACTCCACGATAGTAACCTAATTGACAGAGTTTAATGGCTGTGATAGGAGACAACTGAGAATGGGTCAACAACATTGTAATTACTCCACGATAGTAACCTAATTGACAGAGTTTAATGGCTGTGATAGGAGACAACTGAGAATGGGGCAACAACATTGTAATTACTCCACGATAGTAACCTAATTGACAGAGTTTAATGGCTGTGATAGGAGACAACTGAGAATGGGTCAACAACATTGTAATTACTCCACGATAGTAACCTAATTGACAGAGTTTAATGGCTGTGATGGGAGACAACTGAGAATGGGTCAACAACATTGTAATTACTCCACGATAGTAACCTAATTGACAGAGTTTAATGGCTGTGATAGGAGACAACTGAGAATGGGTCAACAACATTGTAATTACTCCACGATAGTAACCTAATTGACAGAGTTTAATGGCTGTGATGGGAGACAACTGAGAATGGGTCAACAACATTGTAATTACTCCACGATAGTAACCTAATTGACAGAGTTTAATGGCTGTGATGGGAGACAACTGAGAATGGGTCAACAACATTGTAATTACTCCACGATAGTAACCTAATTGACAGAGTTTAATGGCTGTGATGGGAGACAACTGAGAATGGGTCAACAACATTGTAATTACTCCACGATAGTAACCTAATTGACAGAGTTTAATGGCTGTGATAGGAGACAACTGAGAATGGGTCAACAACATTGTAATTACTCCACGATAGTAACCTAATTGACAGAGTTTAATGGCTGTGATAGGAGACAACTGAGAATGGGTCAACAACATTGTAATTACTCCACGATAGTAACCTAATTGACAGAGTTTAATGGCTGTGATGGGAGACAACTGAGAATGGGGCAACAACATTGTAATTACTCCACGATAGTAACCTAATTGACAGAGTAATTATTAATGGCTGTGATAGGAGACAACTGAGAATGGGTCAACAACATTGTAATTACTCCACGATAGTAACCTAATTGATAGAGTTTAATGGCTGTGATAGGAG
>NW_026286710.1:0-32500 GCF_023373465.1 Oncorhynchus keta | reverse complement strand
CTGCAGCAGGGTTCACTTATCTCCCCTGGTCAAAGGCAGGAGGGTGGAGAGATCTCTCTGCAGCGGGGTTCACTTATCTCCCCTGGTCAAAGGCAGGAGGGTGGAGAGATCTCTCTGCAGCAGGGTTCACTTATCTCCCCTGGTCAAAGGCAGGAGGGTGGAGAGATCTCTCTGCAGCAGGGTTCACTTATCTCCCCTGGTCAAAGGCAGGAGGGTGGAGAGATCTCTCTGCAGCAGGGTTCACTTATCTCCCCTGGTCAAAGGCAGGAGGGTGGAGAGATCTCTCTTCACTTATCTCCCCTGGTCAAACACAGGGGGTTCAGCAGGGTTCACTTATCTCCCCTGGTCAAAGGCAGGAGGGTGGAGAGATCTCTCTGCAGCAGGGTTCACTTATCTCCCCTGGTCAAAGGCAGGAGGGTGGAGAGATCTCTCTGCAGCAGGGTTCACTTATCTCCCCTGGTCAAAGGCAGGAGGGTGGAGAGATCTCTCTGCAGCAGGGTTCACTTATCTCCCCTGGTCAAAGGCAGGAGGGTGGAGAGATCTCTCTGCTGCAGGGTTCACTTATCTCCCCTGGTCAAAGGCAGGAGGGTGGAGAGATCTCTCTGCAGCAGGGTTCACTTATCTCCCCTGGTCAAAGGCAGGAGGGTGGAGAGATCTCTCTGCAGCAGGGTTCACTTATCTCCCCTGGTCAAAGGCAGGAGGGTGGAGAGATGTCTCTGCAGCAGGGTTCACTTATCTCCCCTGGTCAAAGGCAGGAGGGTGGAGAGATCTCTCTGCAGCAGGGTTCACTTATCTCCCCTGGTCAAAGGCAGGAGGGTGGAGAGATCTCTCTGCAACACGGTTCACTTATCTCCCCTGTGGGTGGAGAGGTCAAGAGTTCTCTCATCTTTAGCTGAAATGCTGAATGCTGATGTAAGAAGGGCTATATAAATACATTTGATTTGACTGGTTGTCCTTTTCTCGTGGCAACAGGTCACACATCTTGCTGCTGTGATGACACACTGTGGCATTTCACCCAATGGATATGGGAGTTTATAAAAAAGTGATTTGTTTTTCGAATTCTTTGTGGGTCTGTGTAATCTGAAGGAAATATGTGTCTCTAATATGGTCATTTCTCTCTCTCCCGCTCACTCTTTCCGCTCACTCTTCCAATTGGTTATTTGATTGTGCGGTACTCCAGGCCGCTCTGATTGTTTGAAATCCCTATTTAATCTGACACAAGACTTCAGAGGGTTGTGTTTAGAGTTTAAACTTGGTGTGATATTGTTGAACAGGCAGGTGAATGATGTGACGATGATAGTGTGAGTTTGGGACGTCGCTAGGCCTATTTTAGGAGGGCTTTAATAATCCCCCTAAAAATACGGGCACTAGGACCTGGGGGGGCTGCTACTGCAGAGGCTGCTGCACGCGCTAGTGACCGTTAGGTCTACTTGTAGCTAACATTTTGGTTAACGTTAGCTAGCAGTCTCAGCCCACAGCAGTAGCTAACATTTTGGTTAACGTTAGCTAGCAGTCTCAAGCCACAGCAGTAGCTAACATTTTGGTTAACGTTAGCTAGCAGTCTCAAGCCACAGCAGTAGCTAACATTTTGGTTAACGTTAGCTAGCAGTCTCAAGCCACAGCAGTAGCGAACATTTTGTTTAACGCTAGCTGGCAGTCTCAAGTCACAGCAGTAGCTAACATTTTGGTTAACCTTAGCTACTGCTAGCTAACAGTAAACTGACAGGAAAAGGCTTTGACAGGCCAGATTCATATAGACTTTGGTCATAATCAAAGCTTTATTAACCAATAAAATATTTAAATGTGAGGCTTGCCTGTAAGTGACAGTGGTACGAGCTAGCTAACGGTAACGTTTTACGGTGTCTTTTAAAATTTGAGACAGAGAGGGACAACAAACAGATCCAGAGAGAGAGGGAGAACAAACAGATCCAGAGAGAGAGGGAGAACAAACAGATCCAGAGAGAGAGGGACAACAAACAGATCCGGAGAGAGAGGGAGAACAAACAGATCCAGAGAGAGAGAGACAACAAACAGATCCAGAGAGAGAGAGAGACAACAAACAGATCCAGAGAGAGAGAGACAACAAACAGATCCAGAGAGAGAGAGAGAACAAACAGATCCAGAGAGAGAGAGACAACAAACAGATCCAGAGAGAGAGAGACAACAAACAGATCCAGAGAGAGAGAGACAACAAACAGATCCAGAGAGAGACAACAAACAGATCCAGAGAGAGAGAGACAACAAACAGATCCAGAGAGAGAGAGAGACAACAAACAGATCCAGAGAGAGAGAGGGACAACAAACAGATCCAGAGAGAGAGACAACAAACAGATCCAGAGAGAGAGGGACAACAAACAGATCCAGAGAGAGAGACAACAAACAGATCCAGAGAGAGAGAGAGACAACAAACAGATCCAGAGAGAGAGAGACAACAAACAGATCCAGAGAGAGAGGGACAACAAACAGATCCAGAGAGAGAGAGACAACAAACAGATCCAGAGAGAGAGAGACAACAAACAGATCCAGAGAGAGAGAGACAACAAACAGATCCAGAGAGAGAGAGAGAGACAACAAACAGATCCAGAGAGAGAGAGACAACAAACAGATCCAGAGAGAGAGACAACAAACAGATCCAGAGAGAGAGAGAGAGACAACAAACAGATCCAGAGAGAGAGAGACAACAAACAGATCCAGAGAGAGAGAGAGACAACAAACAGATCCAGAGAGAGAGAGACAACAAACAGATCCAGAGAGAGAGAGAGACAACAAACAGATCCAGAGAGAGAGAGACAACAAACAGATCCAGAGAGAGAGAGACAACAAACAGATCCAGAGAGAGAGAGAGACAACAAACAGATCCAGAGAGAGAGGGACAACAAACAGATCCAGAGAGAGAGACAACAAACAGATCCAGAGAGAGAGACAACAAACAGATCCAGAGAGAGACAACAAACAGATCCAGAGAGAGAGAGAGGGACAACAAACAGATCCAGAGAGAGAGAGACAACAAACAGATCCAGAGAGAGACAACAAACAGATCCAGAGAGAGACAATAAACAGATCCAGAGAGAGAGAGGGACAACAAACAGATCCAGAGAGAGACAATAAACAGATCCAGAGAGAGAGAGAGACAACAAACAGATCCAGAGAGAGAGAGACAACAAACAGATCCAGAGAGAGAGAGACAACAAACAGATCCAGAGAGAGAGAGGGACAACAAACAGATCCAGAGAGAGACAATAAACAGATCCAGAGAGAGAGAGAGACAACAAACAGATCCAGAGAGAGAGAGACAACAAACAGATCCAGAGAGAGACAATAAACAGATCCAGAGAGAGAGAGAGACAACAAACAGATCCAGAGAGAGAGAGACAACAAACAGATCCAGAGAGAGAGTGACAACAAACAGATCCAGAGAGAGAGAGACAACAAACAGATCCAGAGAGAGAGAGAGACAACAAACAGATCCAGAGAGAGAGGGACAACAAACAGATCCAGAGAGAGAGAGAGACAACAAACAGATCCAGAGAGAGAGAGAGACAACAAACAGATCCAGAGAGAGAGAGAGAGACAACAAACAGATCCAGAGAGAGAGAGAGACAACAAACAGATCCAGAGAGAGAGGGACAACAAACAGATCCAGAGAGAGAGAGAGACAACAAACAGATCCAGAGAGAGAGAGAGACAACAAACAGATCCAGAGAGAGAGAGAGACAACAAACAGATCCAGAGAGAGAGAGACAACAAACAGATCCAGAGAGAGAGAGACAACAAACAGATCCAGAGAGAGAGAGAGACAACAAACAGATCCAGAGAGAGAGAGACAACAAACAGATCCAGAGAGAGAGAGACAACAAACAGATCCAGAGAGAGAGAGAGACAACAAACAGATCCAGAGAGAGAGAGACAACAAACAGATCCAGAGAGAGGGACAACAAACAGATCCAGAGAGAGAGAGAGACAACAAACAGATCCAGAGAGAGAGGGACAACAAACAGATCCAGAGAGAGAGAGACAAAAACAGATCCAGAGAGAGAGAGACAACAAACAGATCCAGAGAGAGGGGACAACAAACAGATCCAGAGAGAGAGAGAGGGACAACAAACAGATCCAGAGAGAGAGAGACAACAAACAGATCCAGAGAGAGAGAGAGACAACAAACAGATCCAGAGAGAGAGGGACAACAAACAGATCCAGAGAGAGAGAGAGACAACAAACAGATCCAGAGAGAGGGACAACAAACAGATCCAGAGAGAGAGAGAGACAACAAACAGATCCAGAGAGAGACAACAAACAGATCCAGAGAGAGAGAGAGACAACAAACAGATCCAGAGAGAGAGAGAGACAACAAACAGATCCAAAGAGAGAGAGGGACAACAAACAGATCCAGAGAGAGGGGACAACAAACAGATCCAGAGAGAGAGAGAGACAACAAACAGATCCAGAGAGAGACAACAAACAGATCCAGAGAGAGAGAGACAACAAACAGATCCAGAGAGAGAGAGACAACAAACAGATCCAGAGAGAGAGAGAGACAACAAACAGATCCAGAGAGAGGACAACAAACAGATCCAGAGAGAGAGAGACAACAAACAGATCCAGAGAGAGAGAGACAACAAACAGATCCAAAGAGAGAGACAACAAACAGATCCAGAGAGAGAGAGAGAGACAACAAACAGATCCAGAGAGAGAGAGACAACACAGATCCAGAGAGAGAGAGAGACAACAAACAGATCCAGAGAGAGAGAGACAACAAACAGATCCAGAGAGAGAGAGACAACAAACAGATCCAGAGAGAGACAACAAACAGATCCAGAGAGACAACAAACAGATCCAGAGAGAGAGAGGACAACAAACAGATCCAGAGAGAGAGAGACAACAAACAGATCCAGAGAGAGAGGGACAACAAACAGATCCAGAGAGAGAGAGAGAGACAACAAACAGATCAGAGAGAGAGAGAGACAACAAACAGATCCAGAGAGAGAGAGAGACAACAAACAGATCCAGAGAGAGAGAGACAACAAACAGATCCAGAGAGAGAGAGACAACAAACAGATCCAGAGAGAGAGACAACAAACAGATCCAGAGAGAGAGACAACAAACAGATCCAGAGAGAGAGAGAGACAACAAACAGATCCAGAGAGAGAGACAACAAACAGATCCAAGAGAGAGACAACAAACAGATCCAGAGAGAGACAATAAACAGATCCAGAGAGAGAGAGAGACAACAAACAGATCAGAGAGAGACAATAAACAGATCCAGAGAGAGAGAGAGACAACAAACAGATCCAGAGAGAGAGAGAGACAACAAACAGATCCAGAGAGAGAGAGAGACAACAAACAGATCCAGAGAGAGAGAGAGACAACAAACAGATCCAGAGAGAGACAATAAACAGATCCAGAGAGAGAGACAACAAACAGATCCAGAGAGAGAGAGACAACAAACAGATCCAGAGAGAGACAACAAACAGATCCAGAGAGAGAGAGAGACAACAAACAGATCCAGAGAGAGAGAGAGACAACAAACAGATCCAGAGAGAGGGACAACAAACAGATCAGAGAGAGAGACAACAAACAGATCCAGAGAGAGAGAGAGACAACAAACAGATCCAGAGAGAGAGGACAACAAACAGATCCAGAGAGAGAGACAACAAACAGATCCAGAGAGAGAGAGACAACAAACAGATCCAGAGAGAGAGAGAGACAACAAACAGATCCAAGAGAGAGAGACAACAAACAGATCCAGAGAGAGAGGGACAACAAACAGATCCAAAGAGAGAGAGAGACAACAAACAGATCCAGAGAGAGAGAGACAACAAACAGATCCAGAGAGAGAGAGAGACAACAAACAGATCCAGAGAGAGAGAGACAACAAACAGATCCAGAGAGAGAGACAACAAACAGATCCAGAGAGAGAGAGAGACAACAAACAGATCCAGAGAGAGAGAGACAACAAACAGATCCAGAGAGAAGAGACAACAAACAGATCCAGAGAGAGAGAGACAACAAACAGATCCAGAGAGAGAGACAACAAACAGATCCAGAGAGAGAGGACAACAAACAGATCCAGAGAGAGAGAGACAACAAACAGATCCAGAGAGAGAGGGACAACAAACAGATCCAGAGAGAGAGAGACAACAAACAGATCCAGAGAGAGAGAGACAACAAACAGATCCAGAGAGAGGACAACAAACAGATCCAGAGAGAGAGGACAACAAACAGATCCAGAGAGAGAGAGAGACAACAAACAGATCCAGAGAGAGAGACAACAAACAGATCCAGAGAGAGGACAACAAACAGATCCAGAGAGAGAGAGAGACAACAAACAGATCCAGAGAGAGAGGGACAACAAACAGATCCAGAGAGAGAGAGAGACAACAAACAGATCCAGAGAGAGACAACAAACAGATCCAGAGAGAGAGACAACAAACAGATCCAGAGAGAGAGACAACAAACAGATCCAGAGAGAGAGGACAACAAACAGATCCAGAGAGAGGAGGGACAACAAACAGATCCAGAGAGAGAGAGACAACAAACAGATCCAGAGAGAGAGAGACAACAAACAGATCCAGAGAGAGAGACAACAAACAGATCCAGAGAGAGACAACAAACAGATCCAGAGAGAGAGAGAGACAACAAACAGATCCAGAGAGAGAGACTACAAACAGATCCAGAGAGAGAGAGACAACAAACAGATCCAGAGAGAGAGACAACCAACAGATCCAGAGAGAGAGAGACAACAAACAGATCCAGAGAGAGAGAGAGACAACAAACAGATCCAGAGAGAGAGACAACAAACAGATCCAGAGAGAGAGAGACAACAAACAGATCCAGAGAGAGGGGACAACAAACAGATCCAGAGAGAGAGACAACAAACAGATCCAGAGAGAGAGACAACAAACAGATCCAGAGAGAGACAACAAACAGATCAGAGAGAGAGAGAGGGACAACAAACAGATCCAGAGAGAGAGACAACAAACAGATCCAGAGAGAGACAACAAACAGATCCAGAGAGAGACAATAAACAGATCCAGAGAGAGAGGACAACAAACAGATCCAGAGAGAGACAATAAACAGATCCAGAGAGAGAGAGAGACAACAAACAGATCCAGAGAGAGAGACAACAAACAGATCCAGAGAGAGAGAGACAACAAACAGATCCAGAGAGAGAGACAACAAACAGATCCAGAGAGAGACAATAAACAGATCCAGAGAGAGAGAGACAACAAACAGATCCAGAGAGAGAGAGACAACAAACAGATCCAGAGAGAGACAATAAACAGATCCAGAGAGAGAGGGACAACAAACAGATCCAGAGAGAGAGAGACAACAAACAGATCCAGAGAGGACAACAAACAGATCCAGAGAGAGAGACAACAAACAGATCCAGAGAGAGAGAGACAACAAACAGATCCAGAGAGAGAGGGACAACAAACAGATCCAGAGAGAGAGAGACAACAAACAGATCCAGAGAGAGAGAGAGAGACAACAAACAGATCCAGAGAGAGAGAGAGACAACAAACAGATCCAAGAGAGAGAGACAACAAACAGATCCAGAGAGAGAGACAACAAACAGATCCAGAGAGAGAGAAGAGACAACAAACAGATCAGAGAGAGAGAGAGACAACAAACAGATCCAGAGAGAGAGAGAGACAACAAACAGATCCAGAGAGAGAGACAACAAACAGATCCAGAGAGAGAGAGACAACAAACAGATCCAGAGAGAGAGAGAGACAACAAACAGATCCAGAGAGAGAGACAACAAACAGATCCAGAGAGAGAGAGACAACAAACAGATCCAGAGAGAGAGAGAGACAACAAACAGATCAGAGAGAGAGGGACAACAAACAGATCCAGAGAGAGGACAACAAACAGATCCAGAGAGAGAGAGAGACAACAAACAGATCCAGAGAGAGACAACAAACAGATCCAGAGAGAGAGACAACAAACAGATCCAGAGAGAGAGAGAGACAACAAACAGATCCAGAGAGAGAGAGGACAACAAACAGATCCAGAGAGAGAGAGAGGACAACAAACAGATCCAGAGAGAGAGACAACAAACAGATCCAGAGAGAGAGACAACAAACAGATCCAGAGAGAGGGGACAACAAACAGATCAGAGAGAGAGAGACAACAAACAGATCCAGAGAGAGAGGGACAACAAACAGATCCAGAGAGAGAGAGACAACAAACAGATCAGAGAGAGACAACAAACAGATCCAGAAGAGAGAGACAACAAACAGATCCAGAAGAGAAGAGAGGGCAACAAACAGATCCAAAGAGAGAGGACAACAAACAGATCCAGAGAGAGGACAACAAACAGATCCAGAGAGAGAGAGACAACAAACAGATCCAGAGAGAGACAACAAACAGATCCAGAGAGAGAGACAACAAACAGATCCAGAGAGAAGACAACAAACAGATCCAGAGAGAGAGAGAGAGACAACAAACAGATCCAGAGAGAGAGGACAACAAACAGATCCAGAGAGAGAGAGACAACAAACAGATCCAGAGAGAGAGAGACAACAAACAGATCCAGAGAGAGAGACAACAAACAGATCCAGAGAGAGAGACAACAAACAGATCAGAGAGAGAGAGAGACAAGACAGAATCAGAGAGAGAGAGAGACAACAAACAGATCCAGAGAGAGAGAGACAACAAACAGATCCAGAGAGAGAGAGACAACAAACAGATCAGAGAGACAAGAGACAACAAACAGATCCAGAGAGAGACAACAAACAGATCCAGAGAGGGACAACAAACAGATCCAGAGAGAGAGAGAGAGAGACAACAAACAGATCCAGAGAGAGAGGGACAACAAACAGATCCAGAGAGAGAGAGAGACAACAAACAGATCCAGAGAGAGACAACAAACAGATCCAGAGAGAGAGACAACAAACAGATCCAGAGAGAGAGAGACAACAAACAGATCCAAAAGAGAGAGGACAACAAACAGATCCAGAGAGAGAGGACAACAAACAGATCCAGAGAGAGAGAGAGACAACAAACAGATCCAGAGAGAGACAACAAACAGATCCAGAGAGAGAGACAACAAACAGATCCAGAGAGACAACAAACAGATCCAGAGAGAGAGAGACAACAAACAGATCCAGAGAGAGAGACAACAAACAGATCCAGAGAGAGAGACAACAAACAGATCCAGAGAGAGAGAGACAACAAACAGATCCAGAGAGAGAGAGACAACAAACAGATCAGAGAAGAGAGACAACAAACAGATCCAGAGAGAGAGAGAGACAACACAGATCCAGAGAGAGAGAGAGACAACAAACAGATCAGAGAGAGAGACAACAAACAGATCCAGAGAGAGAGACAACAAACAGATCCAGAGAGAGAGAGACAACAAACAGATCCAGAAGAGACAACAAACAGATCCAGAGAGAGACAACAAACAGATCCAGAGAGAGAGACAACAAACAGATCCAGAGAGAGAGAGACAACAAATGGATCAGAGAGAGAGACAACAAACAGATCCAGAGAGAGAGACAACAAACAGATCAGAGAGAGACAATAAACAGATCCAGAGAGAGAGAGAGACAACAAACAGATCCAGAGAGAGAGAGACAACAAACAGATCCAGAGAGAGACAATAAACAGATCCAGAGAGAGAGAGAGACAACAAACAGATCCAGAGAGAGAGACAACAAACAGATCCAGAGAGAGAGGGACAACAAACAGATCAGAGAGAGAGAGACAACAAACAGATCAGAGAGAGAGAGAGACAACAAACAGATCCAGAGAGAGAGGACAACAAACAGATCCAGAGAGAGAGACAAACAGATCCAGAGAGAGAGAGAGAGACAACAAACAGATCCAGAGAGAGAGAGAGACAACAAACAGATCAAAGAGAGAGAGAGACAACAAACAGATCCAGAGGAGAAGGGACAACAAACAGATCCAGAGAGAGAGAGAGAGGGCAACAAACAGATCCAGAGAGAGAGAGACAACAAACAGATCCAGAGAGAAAGAGAGACAAACAAACAGATCCAGAGAGAGAGACAACAAACAGATCCAGAGAGAGACAAACAAACAGATCCAGAGAGAGAGAGAGACAACAAACAGATCCAGAGAGAGAGAGACAACAAACAGATCCAGAGAGAGAGAGACAACAAACAGATCCAGAGAGAGAGAGACAACAAACAGATCCAGAGAAGAGACAACAAACAGATCCAGAGAGAGAGGGACAACAAACAGATCCAGAGAGAGAGAGAGAGACAACAAACAGATCAGAGAGAGAGGGACAACAAACAGATCCAGAGAGAGAGACAACAAACAGATCCAGAGAGAGAGACAACAAACAGATCCAGAGAGAGGGACAACAAACAGATCCAGAGAGAGAGAGGGACAACAAACAGATCCAGAGAGAGAGACAACAAACAGATCCAGAGAGAGAGAGAGACAACAAACAGATCCAGAGAGAGGGACAACAAACAGATCCAGAGAGAGAGAGACAACAAACAGATCCAGAGAGAGGGACAACAAACAGATCCAGAGAGAGACAACAAACAGATCCAGAGAGAGACAACAAACAGATCAGAGAGAGAGAGAGACAACAAACAGATCCAGAGAGAGAGAGAGACAACAAACAGATCCAAGAGAGAGAGGACAACAAACAGATTCAGAGAGAGGACAACAAACAGATCCAGAGAGAAGAGAGACAACAAACAGATCCAGAGAGAGACAACAAACAGATCCAGAGAGAGAGAGACAACAAACAGATCAGAGAGAGAGACAACAAACAGATCCAGAGAGAGAGAGACAACAAACAGATCCAGAGAGAGAGAGACAACAAACAGATCAGAGAGAGACAACAAACAGATCCAGAGAGAGAGAGACAACAAACAGATCCAGAGAGAGAGACAACAAACAGATCCAGAGAGAGAGAGACAACAAACAGATCCAGAGAGAGAGACAACACAGATCCAGAGAGAGAGAGAGAGACAACAAACAGATCCAGAGAGAGAGAGACAACAAACAGATCCAGAGAGAGAGACAACAAACAGATCCAGAGAGAGAGAGACAACAAACAGATCCAGAGAGAGACAACAAACAGATCCAGAGAGAGAGACAACAAACAGATCAGAGAGAGAGAGACAACAAACAGATCCAGAGAGAGAGAGACAACAAACAGATCCAGAGAGAGAGGGACAACAAACAGATCCAGAGAGAGAGAGAGACAACAAACAGATCCAGAGAGAGAGAGACAACAAACAGATCCAGAGAGAGAGAGACAAACAAACAGATCCAGAGAGAGAGAGACAACAAACAGATCCAGAGAGAGAGACAACAAACAGATCCAGAGAGAGAGAGAGACAACAAACAGATCCAGAGAGAGAGAGAGACAACAAACAGATCCAGAGAGAGACAGACAACAAACAGATCAGAGACAACAAACAGATCCAGAGAGAGAGAGACAACAAACAGATCCAAAGAGAGAGAGAGACAACAAACAGATCCAGAGAGAGAGAGACAACAAACAGATCCAAGAGAGAGAGAGACAACAAACAGATCCAGAGAGAGAGAGACAACAAACAGATCCAGAGAGAGAGAGAGACAACAAACA
The DNA here is from genome assembly GCF_023373465.1 of Oncorhynchus keta. Lineage (NCBI taxonomy): Eukaryota > Metazoa > Chordata > Actinopteri > Salmoniformes > Salmonidae > Oncorhynchus > Oncorhynchus keta. Next base: position 20,919 of record NW_026286710.1, on the reverse strand, counting down.
GATCCAGAGAGAGAGAGAGACAACAAACAGATCCAAAGAGAGAGAGAGACAACAAACAGATCCAGAGAGAGAGAGAGACAACAAACAGATCCAGAGAGAGAGAGAGACAACAAACAGATCCAAAGAGAGAGAGACAACAAACAGATCCAAAGAGAGAGAGACAACAAACAGATCCAAAGAGAGAGAGAGAGACAACAAACAGATCCAAAGAGAGAGAGACAACAAACAGATCCAGAGAGAGAGACAACAAACAGATCCAGAGAGAGACAACAAACAGATCCAGAGAGAGAGAGAGACAACAAACAGATCCAAAGAGAGAGAGACAACAAACAGATCCAGAGAGAGAGGACAACAAACAGATCCAAGAGAGAGAGACAACAAACAGATCCAGAGAGAGAGACAACAAACAGATCCAGAGAGAGAGGGACAACAAACAGATCCAAAGAGAGAGACAACAAACAGATCCAGAGAGAGAGAGACAACAAACAGATCCAGAGAGAGGGACAACAAACAGATCCAGAGAGAGACAACAAACAGATCCAGAGAGAGAGACAACAAACAGATCCAGAGAGAGAGGGACAACAAACAGATCCAGAGAGAGACAACAAACAGATCCAGAGAGAGAGAGACAACAAACAGATCCAGAGAGAGAGAGACAACAAACAGATCCAAAGAGAGAGAGACAAGAAACAGATCCAGAGAGAGAGAGACAACAAACAGATCCAGAGAGAGAGAGACAACAAACAGAGAGTGAGACAACAAACAGATCCAGAGAGAGAGAGAGACAACAAACAGATCCAGAGAGAGAGAGACAACAAACAGATCCAAAGAGAGAGAGAGACAACAAACAGATCCAGAGAGAGAGAGACAAAAACAGATCCAGAGAGAGACAACAAACAGATCCAGAGAGAGAGACAACAAACAGATCCAGAGAGAAACAACAAACAGATCCAGAGAGAGAGACAACAAACAGATCCAGAGAGAGAGAGACAACAAACAGATCCAGAGAGAGAGGGACAACAAACAGATCCAGAGAGAGAGAGAGACAACAAACAGATCCAGAGAGAGAGAGACAACAAACAGATCCAGAGAGAGGGACAACAAACAGATCCAGAGAGAGAGAGGGACAACAAACAGATCCAGAGAGAGAGAGACAACAAACAGATCCAGAGAGAGAGAGAGACAACAAACAGATCCAGAGAGAGAGGGACAACAAACAGATCCAGAGAGAGAGAGAGACAACAAACAGATCCAGAGAGAGGACAACAAACAGATCCAGAGAGAGAGAGAGAGACAACAAACAGATCCAGAGAGAGACAAAAACAGATCCAGAGAGAGAGAGAGAGACAAACAAACAGATCCAGAGAGAGAGAGAGACAACAAACAGATCCAAAGAGAGAGAGGGACAACAAACAGATCCAGAGAGAGAGGACACAACAAACAGATCCAGAGAGAGAGAGAGACAACAAACAGATCCAGAGAGAGAGACAACAAACAGATCAGAGAGAGAGACAACAAACAGATCCAGAGAGAGAGAGACAACAAACAGATCAGAGAGAGAGAGAGACAACAAACAGATCCAGAGAGAGAGACAACAAACAGATCCAGAGAGAGAGAGACAACAAACAGATCCAGAGAGAGAGAGACAACAAACAGATCAGAGAGAGAGAGAGACAACAAACAGATCCAGAGAGAGAGAGACAACAAACAGATCCAGAGAAGACAACACAGATCAGAGAGAGAGAGACAACAAAACAGATCCAGAGAGAGAGAGACAACAAACAGATCCAGAGAGAGAGAGACAACAAACAGATTCAGAGAGAGACAACAACAAAACAGATCCAGAGAGAGACAACAAACAGATCCAGAGAGAGACAACAAACAGATCCAGAGAGAGAGACAACAAACAGATCCAGAGAGAGAGAGACAACAAACAGATCCAGAGAGAGAGGGACAACAAACAGATCCAGAGAGAGAGACAACAAAACAGATCCAGAGAGAGAGAGAGAGACAACAAACAGATCCAGAGAGAGAGACAATAAAACAGATCCAGAGAGAGAGAGACAACAAACAGATCCAGAGAGAGAGAGACAACAAACAGATCCAGAGAGAGAGAGAGACAACAAAACAGATCCAGAGAGAGAGAGACAACAAACAGGATCAGAGAGAGACACAGACAACAAACAGATCCAGAGAGAGACAACAAACAGATCCAGAGAGAGAGACAACAAAAAGATCAAAGAGAGAGACAACAAACAGATCCAGAGAGAGACAACAAACAGATCCAAAGAGAGAGAGAGACAACAAACAGATCAGAGAGAGAGAGACAACAAACAGATCCAGAGAGAGAGACAACAAACAGATCCAGAGAGAGAGAGACAACAAACAGATCAAAGAGAGAGAGACAACAAACAGATCAGAGAGAGAGAGACAACAAACAGATCCAGAGAGAGAGAGAGACAACAAACAGATCCAAAGAGAGAGAGAGACAACAAACAGATCCAAAGAGAGAGAGAGACAACAAACAGATCAAAGAGAGAAGACAACAAACAGATCCAAAGAGAGAGACAACAAACAGATCCAGAGAGAGAGAGAGACAACAAACAGATCCAGAGAGAGACAACAAACAGATCCAGAGAGAGAGAGAGACAACAAAACAGATCCAAAGAGAGAAGAGACAACAAACAGATCCAGAGAGAGAGAGACAACAAACAGATCAAAGAGAGAGAGACAACAAACAGATCCAGAGAGAGAGACAACAAACAGATCCAGAGAGAGAGAGGGACAACAAACAGATCCAAAGAGAGAGAGAGACAACAAACAGATCCAGAGAGAGAGAGAGAACAAACAGATCCAGAGAGGGACAACAAACAGATCCAGAGAGACAACAAACAGATCCAGAGAGAGAGACAACAAACAGATCCAGAGAGAGAGGGACAACAACAGATCCAGAGAGAGACAACAAACAGATCCAGAGACAACAAACAGATCCAGATAGAGAGAGAGACAACAAACAGATCCAGAGAGAGAGAGACAACAAACAGATCAGGGAGACAACAAACAGATCCAGAGAGAGAGGACAACAAACAGATCCAGAGTGAGACAACAAACAGATCCAGAGAGAGACAACAAACAGATCAGAGAGAGAGACAACAAACAGATCCAAGAGAGAGAGAGACAACAAACAGATCCAGAGAGAGAGACAAAAAACAGATCCAGAGAGAGAGAGAGACAACAAACAGATCCAGAGAGAGAGAGACAAAAAAACAGATCCAGAGAGAGAGGGACAACAAACAGATCCAGAGAAGAGAGACAACAAACAGATCCAGAGAGAGAGACAACTAAAACAGATCAAGAGAGAGACAACAAACAGATCCAGAGAGAGAGGGACAACAAACAGATCAGAGAGAGACAACAAACAGATCCAGAGAGAGAAGAGAGACAACAAACAGATCCAGAGAGAGAGAGAGACAACAAACAGATCCAGAGAGAGGACAACAAACTCGAGAGACAACAAACAGATCCAGAGAGAGAAGAGAGACAACAAACAGATCAGAGAGAGACAAACAGATCAGAGAGAGAGGGACAACAAACGGTCCAGAGAGAGGGACAACAAACAGATCCAGAGAGAACAACAAACAGATCAACAGAGAGAGAGACAGCAAACAGATCCAGAGAGAGACAACAAACAGATCCAGAGAGAAGATACAACAAACAGATCCAGAGAGGGACAACAAACAGATCCAGAGAGAGACAACAAACAGATCCAGAGACAACAAGGACAACAAGGACAATCAGAGAGAGAGACAACAAACAGATCAGGGAACAACAAACAGATCAGAGAGAGAGACAACAAACAGATCAGAGAGAGAGGGACAACAAACAGATCCAGAGAGAGACAACAAACAGATCCAGAGAGAGACAACAAACAGATCCAGAGAGGTTAACAAACAGATCAGAGAGAGACAACAAACAGATCCAGAGAGAGACAACAAACAGATCCAGAGAGAGAGGGACAACAAACAGATCCAGAGAGAGACAACAAACAGATCCAGAGAGAAGAGAGACAACAAACAGATCCAGAGAGAGAGACAACAAACAGATCAGAGAGAGAGAGAGAGACAACAAACAGATCAGAGAGAGAGAGACAACAAACAGATCCAGAGAGAGACAACAAACAGATCCAGAGAGAGAGACAACAAACAGATTCAGAGAGAGAGACAACAAACAGATCCAGAGAGAGAGAGAGACAACAAACAGATTGAAGAGAGAGAGACAACAAACAGATCAGAGAGATCCAGAGAGACAACAAACAGATCCAGAGAGAGAGAGGGACAACAAACAGATCAGAGAGAGAGACAACAAACAGATCCAGAGAGAGAGACAACAAACAGATCCAGAGAGAGACAAGAGACAACAAGCAGATCCAGAGAGAGAGAGGACAACAAACAGATCCAGAGAGAGAGAGACAACAAACAGATCCAGAGAGACAACAAGGACAACAAACAGATCCAGAGAGAGAGAAAGACAACAAACAGATCGCAGAGAGAGAAACAACAAACAGATCCAAAAGAGAGAGAGACAACAAACAGATCCAGAGAGAGAGAGACAACAAACAGATCCAGAGAGAGAGACAACAAACAGATCCAGAGAGAAGAGACAACAAACAGATCCAGAGAAGACAGGACAACAAACAGATCCAGAGAGAGAGAGACAACAAACAGATCAGAGATCCAGAGGGACAACAAACAGATCCAGAGAGAGAGACAACAAACAGATCAGAGAGAGAGACAACAAACAGATCAAAGAGAGAGAGACAACAAACAGATCAGAGAGAGAGAGACAACAAACAGATCAGAGAGAGAGAGACAACAAACAGATCCAGAGAGAGAGAGAGACAACACACAGATCCAGAGAGAGAGAGGGACAACAAACAGATCCAGAGAGAGAGAGAGACAACAAACAGATCCAGAGAGAGAGAGACAACAAACAGATCCAGAGAGAGAGAGAGAGACAACAAACAGATCCAGAAGAGAGAGACAACAAACAGATCCAGAGAGAGAGGGACAACAAACAGATCCAGAGAGAGAGAGAGACAACAAACAGATCCAGAGAGAGAGAGACAACAAACAGATCCAGAGAGAGAGAGACAACAAACAGATCCAGAGAGAGAGAGACAACAAACAGATCCAGAGAGAGAGAGACAACAAACAGATCCAGAGAGAGAGAGACAACAAACAGATCCAGAGAGAGAGAGAGACAACAAACAGATCCAGAGAGAGAGAGAGACAACAAACAGATCCAGAGAGAGAGAGACAACAAACAGATCCAGAGAGAGAGAGACAACAAACAGATCCAGAGAGAGAGAGAGACAACAAACAGATCCAGAGAGAGAGAGAGACAACAAACAGATCCAGAGAGAGAGAGAGACAACAAACAGATCCAGAGAGAGAGAGAGACAACAAACAGATCCAGAGAGAGAGAGAGACAACAAACAGATCCAGAGAGAGAGAGAGACAACAAACAGATCCAGAGAGAGAGAGAGACAACAAACAGATCCAGAGAGAGAGAGACAACAAACAGATCCAGAGAGAGAGACAACAAACAGATCCAGAGAGAGAGAGAGACAACAAACAGATCCAGAGAGAGAGAGACAACAAACAGATCCAGAGAGAGAGAGAGACAACAAACAGATCCAGAGAGAGAGAGAGACAACAAACAGATCCAGAGAGAGAGAGACAACAAACAGATCCAGAGAGAGAGAGACAACAAACAGATCCAGAGAGAGAGAGACAACAAACAGATCCAGAGAGAGAGAGACAACAAACAGATCCAGAGAGAGAGAGACAACAAACAGATCCAGAGAGAGAGAGAGACAACAAACAGATCCAGAGAGAGAGAGAGACAACAAACAGATCCAGAGAGAGAGAGGACAACAAACAGATCCAGAGAGAGAGAGAGAGACAACAAACAGATCCAGAGAGAGAGAGAGACAACAAACAGATCCAGAGAGAGAGAGAGACAACAAACAGATCCAGAGAGAGAGAGAGACAACAAACAGATCCAGAGAGAGAGAGACAACAAACAGATCCAGAGAGAGAGACAACAAACAGATCCAGAGAGAGAGAGAGACAACAAACAGATCCAGAGAGAGAGAGACAACAAACAGATCCAGAGAGAGAGAGAGACAACAAACAGATCCAGAGAGAGAGAGACAACAAACAGATCCAGAGAGAGAGAGACAACAAACAGATCCAGAGAGAGAGAGACAACAAACAGATCCAGAGAGAGAGAGACAACAAACAGATCCAGAGAGAGAGAGAGACAACAAACAGATCCAGAGAGAGAGGGACAACAAACAGATCCAGAGAGAGAGGGACAACAAACAGATCCAGAGAGAGAGAGACAACAAACAGATCCAGAGAGAGAGAGACAACAAACAGATCCAGAGAGAGAGAGACAACAAACAGATCCAGAGAGAGAGAGACAACAAACAGATCCAGAGAGAGAGAGAGACAACAAACAGATCCAGAGAGAGAGAGACAACAAACAGATCCAGAGAGAGAGAGACAACAAACAGATCCAGAGAGAGAGAGACAACAAACAGATCCAGAGAGAGAGAGAGACAACAAACAGATCCAGAGAGAGAGAGACAACAAACAGATCCAGAGAGAGAGAGAGACAACAAACAGATCCAGAGAGAGAGAGACAACAAACAGATCCAGAGAGAGAGAGAGACAACAAACAGATCCAGAGAGAGAGAGACAACAAACAGATCCAGAGAGAGAGAGACAACAAACAGATCCAGAGAGAGAGAGACAACAAACAGATCCAGAGAGAGAGAGACAACAAACAGATCCAGAGAGAGAGAGAGACAACAAACAGATCCAGAGAGAGAGAGACAACAAACAGATCCAGAGAGAGAGACAACAAACAGATCCAGAGAGAGAGAGACAACAAACAGATCCAGAGAGAGAGAGACAACAAACAGATCCAGAGAGAGAGAGACAACAAACAGATCCAGAGAGAGAGAGACAACAAACAGATCCAGAGAGAGAGAGAGACAACAAACAGATCCAGAGAGAGAGAGGACAACAAACAGATCCAGAGAGAGAGAGAGACAACAAACAGATCCAGAGAGAGAGGGACAACAAACAGATCCAGAGAGAGAGAGAGACAACAAACAGATCCAGAGAGAGAGAGACAACAAACAGATCCAGAGAGAGAGAGACAACAAACAGATCCAGAGAGAGAGAGACAACAAACAGATCCAGAGAGAGAGAGACAACAAACAGATCCAGAGAGAGAGAGGACAACAAACAGATCCAGAGAGAGAGAGACAACAAACAGATCCAGAGAGAGAGAGACAACAAACAGATCCAGAGAGAGAGAGACAACAAACAGATCCAGAGAGAGAGAGAGACAACAAACAGATCCAGAGAGAGAGAGACAACAAACAGATCCAGAGAGAGAGAGGACAACAAACAGATCCAGAGAGAGAGACAACAAACAGATCCAGAGAGAGAGAGACAACAAACAGATCCAGAGAGAGAGAGACAACAAACAGATCCAGAGAGAGAGAGAGACAACAAACAGATCCAGAGAGAGAGACAACAAACAGATCCAGAGAGAGAGAGAGACAACAAACAGATCCAGAGAGAGAGGACAACAAACAGATCCAGAGAGAGAGAGAGACAACAAACAGATCCAGAGAGAGACAACAAACAGATCCAGAGAGAGAGAGACAACAAACAGATCCAGAGAGAGAGAGACAACAAACAGATCCAGAGAGAGAGAGACAACAAACAGATCCAGAGAGAGAGACAACAAACAGATCCAGAGAGAGAGAGACAACAAACAGATCCAGAGAGAGAGAGACAACAAACAGATCCAGAGAGAGAGAGACAACAAACAGATCCAGAGAGAGAGAGACAACAAACAGATCCAGAGAGAGAGAGACAACAAACAGATCCAGAGAGAGAGACAACAAACAGATCCAGAGAGAGAGAGACAACAAACAGATCCAGAGAGAGAGACAACAAACAGATCCAGAGAGAGAGAGACAACAAACAGATCCAGAGAGAGGACAACAAACAGATCCAGAGAGAGAGAGAGACAACAAACAGATCCAGAGAGAGAGAGACAACAAACAGATCCAGAGAGAGAGAGACAACAAACAGATCCAGAGAGAGAGGGACAACAAACAGATCCAGAGAGAGAGACAACAAACAGATCCAGAGAGAGACAACAAACAGATCCAGAGAGAGAGAGACAACAAACAGATCCAGAGAGAGAGAGACAACAAACAGATCCAGAGAGAGAGACAACAAACAGATCCAGAGAGAGAGACAACAAACAGATCCAGAGAGAGAGAGACAACAAACAGATCCAGAGAGAGAGACAACAAACAGATCCAGAGAGAGAGACAACAAACAGATCCAGAGAGAGAGAGACAACAAACAGATCCAGAGAGAGAGAGACAACAAACAGATCCAGAGAGAGAGAGACAACAAACAGATCCAGAGAGAGAGAGACAACAAACAGATCCAGAGAGAGAGAGACAACAAACAGATCCAGAGAGAGAGAGACAACAAACAGATCCAGAGAGAGAGAGACAACAAACAGATCCAGAGAGAGAGACAACAAACAGATCCAGAGAGAGAGAGACAACAAACAGATCCAGAGAGAGAGAGACAACAAACAGATCCAGAGAGAGAGAGACAACAAACAGATCCAGAGAGAGAGAGACAACAAACAGATCCAGAGAGAGAGAGACAACAAACAGATCCAGAGAGAGAGAGACAACAAACAGATCCAGAGAGAGAGACAACAAACAGATCCAGAGAGAGACAACAAACAGATCCAGAGAGAGAGAGAGACAACAAACAGATCCAGAGAGAGAGAGACAACAAACAGATCCAGAGAGAGAGAGACAACAAACAGATCCAGAGAGAGAGAGACAACAAACAGATCCAGAGAGAGAGACAACAAACAGATCCAGAGAGAGAGAGACAACAAACAGATCCAGAGAGAGAGAGACAACAAACAGATCCAGAGAGAGAGAGACAACAAACAGATCCAGAGAGAGAGAGACAACAAACAGATCCAGAGAGAGAGAGACAACAAACAGATCCAGAGAGAGAGAGACAACAAACAGATCCAGAGAGAGAGAGACAACAAACAGATCCAGAGAGAGAGACAACAAACAGATCCAGAGAGAGAGAGACAACAAACAGATCCAGAGAGAGAGGGACAACAAACAGATCCAGAGAGAGAGAGACAACAAACAGATCCAGAGAGAGGACAACAAACAGATCCAGAGAGAGAGAGACAACAAACAGATCCAGAGAGAGGGACAACAAACAGATCCAGAGAGAGAGAGACAACAAACAGATCCAGAGAGAGAGAGACAACAAACAGATCCAGAGAGAGAGAGACAACAAACAGATCCAGAGAGAGAGAGACAACAAACAGATCCAGAGAGAGAGACAACAAACAGATCCAGAGAGAGAGAGACAACAAACAGATCCAGAGAGAGAGAGACAACAAACAGATCCAGAGAGAGAGAGACAACAAACAGATCCAGAGAGAGAGACAACAAACAGATCCAGAGAGAGAGACAACAAACAGATCCAGAGAGAGAGAGACAACAAACAGATCCAGAGAGAGAGAGAGACAACAAACAGATCCAGAGAGAGAGAGACAACAAACAGATCCAGAGAGAGAGAGACAACAAACAGATCCAGAGAGAGAGAGACAACAAACAGATCCAGAGAGAGAGAGACAACAAACAGATCCAGAGAGAGAGACAACAAACAGATCCAGAGAGAGAGAGAGACAACAAACAGATCCAGAGAGAGAGAGACAACAAACAGATCCAGAGAGAGAGAGACAACAAACAGATCCAGAGAGAGAGAGACAACAAACAGATCCAGAGAGAGAGGACAACAAACAGATCCAGAGAGAGAGACAACAAACAGATCCAGAGAGAGAGAGACAACAAACAGATCCAGAGAGAGAGAGGACAACAAACAGATCCAGAGAGAGAGACAACAAACAGATCCAGAGAGAGAGAGAGACAACAAACAGATCCAGAGAGAGAGACAACAAACAGATCCAGAGAGAGAGAGACAACAAACAGATCCAGAGAGAGACAACAAACAGATCCAGAGAGAGAGAGACAACAAACAGATCCAGAGAGAGAGAGACAACAAACAGATCCAGAGAGAGAGAGACAACAAACAGATCCAGAGAGAGAGGACAACAAACAGATCCAGAGAGAGAGAGGACAACAAACAGATCCAGAGAGAGAGAGACAACAAACAGATCCAGAGAGAGAGAGACAACAAACAGATCCAGAGAGAGAGAGACAACAAACAGATCCAGAGAGAGAGGGACAACAAACAGATCCAGAGAGAGAGAGACAACAAACAGATCCAGAGAGAGAGACAACAAACAGATCCAGAGAGAGAGACAACAAACAGATCCAGAGAGAGAGAGAGACAACAAACAGATCCAGAGAGAGAGAGAGACAACAAACAGATCCAGAGAGAGAGAGACAACAAACAGATCCAGAGAGAGAGAGACAACAAACAGATCCAGAGAGAGAGAGACAACAAACAGATCCAGAGAGAGAGAGACAACAAACAGATCCAGAGAGAGAGAGACAACAAACAGATCCAGAGAGAGAGAGGACAACAAACAGATCCAGAGAGAGAGAGGACAACAAACAGATCCAGAGAGAGAGAGACAACAAACAGATCCAGAGAGAGAGAGACAACAAACAGATCCAGAGAGAGAGAGACAACAAACAGATCCAGAGAGAGAGGACAACAAACAGATCCAGAGAGAGAGAGAGACAACAAACAGATCCAGAGAGAGAGACAACAAACAGATCCAGAGAGAGAGAGAGACAACAAACAGATCCAGAGAGAGACAACAAACAGATCCAGAGAGAGAGACAACAAACAGATCCAGAGAGAGAGAGACAACAAACAGATCCAGAGAGAGAGGACAACAAACAGATCCAGAGAGAGAGAGACAACAAACAGATCCAGAGAGAGAGAGACAACAAACAGATCCAGAGAGAGAGAGACAACAAACAGATCCAGAGAGAGAGACAACAAACAGATCCAGAGAGAGAGAGACAACAAACAGATCCAGAGAGAGAGAGACAACAAACAGATCCAGAGAGAGAGAGACAACAAACAGATCCAGAGAGAGAGACAACAAACAGATCCAGAGAGAGAGAGACAACAAACAGATCCAGAGAGAGAGGACAACAAACAGATCCAGAGAGAGAGCAACAAACAGATCCAGAGAGAGGACAACAAACAGATCCAGAGAGAGAGAGACAACAAACAGATCCAGAGAGAGAGAGACAACAAACAGATCCAGAGAGAGACAACAAACAGATCCAGAGAGAGAGAGACAACAAACAGATCCAGAGAGAGAGAGACAACAAACAGATCCAGAGAGAGAGAGGACAACAAACAGATCCAGAGAGAGAGAGACAACAAACAGATCCAGAGAGAGAGAGACAACAAACAGATCCAGAGAGAGAGGGACAACAAACAGATCCAGAGAGAGAGAGACAACAAACAGATCCAGAGAGAGAGAGACAACAAACAGATCCAGAGAGAGAGAGACAACAAACAGATCCAGAGAGAGAGAGACAACAAACAGATCCAGAGAGAGAGAGAGACAACAAACAGATCCAGAGAGAGAGAGACAACAAACAGATCCAGAGAGAGAGAGGACAACAAACAGATCCAGAGAGAGAGAGACAACAAACAGATCCAGAGAGAGAGGACAACAAACAGATCCAGAGAGAGAGAGAGACAACAAACAGATCCAGAGAGAGAGAGACAACAAACAGATCCAGAGAGAGAGACAACAAACAGATCCAGAGAGAGAGAGAGACAACAAACAGATCCAGAGAGAGAGAGACAACAAACAGATCCGAGAGAGAGAGACAACAAACAGATCCGAGAGAGAGACAACAAACAGATCCAGAGAGAGAGAGACAACAAACAGATCCAGAGAGAGAGAGAGACAACAAACAGATCCAGAGAGAGAGAGGACAACAAACAGATCCAGAGAGAGAGAGAGACAACAAACAGATCCAGAGAGAGAGAGACAACAAACAGATCCAGAGAGAGAGAGAGACAACAAACAGATCCAGAGAGAGAGAGAGACAACAAACAGATCCAGAGAGAGAGAGACAACAAACAGATCCAGAGAGAGAGAGGACAACAAACAGATCCAGAGAGAGAGACAACAAACAGATCCAGAGAGAGAGAGAGACAACAAACAGATCCAGAGAGAGAGAGACAACAAACAGATCCAGAGAGAGAGAGACAACAAACAGATCCAGAGAGAGGACAACAAACAGATCCAGAGAGAGAGAGACAACAAACAGATCCAGAGAGAGAGAGACAACAAACAGATCCAGAGAGAGAGAGGACAACAAACAGATCCAGAGAGAGAGACAACAAACAGATCCAGAGAGAGAGAGACAACAAACAGATCCAGAGAGAGAGACAACAAACAGATCCAGAGAGAGAGAGACAACAAACAGATCCAGAGAGAGAGCAACAAACAGATCCAGAGAGAGAGACAACAAACAGATCCAGAGAGAGAGAGACAACAAACAGATCCAGAGAGAGACAACAAACAGATCCAGAGAGAGGACAACAAACAGATCCAGAGAGAGAGAGACAACAAACAGATCCAGAGAGAGAGACAACAAACAGATCCAGAGAGAGAGAGACAACAAACAGATCCAGAGAGAGAGCAACAAACAGATCCAGAGAGAGACAACAAACAGATCCAGAGAGAGAGAGACAACAAACAGATCCAGAGAGAGAGAGACAACAAACAGATCCAGAGAGAGACAACAAACAGATCCAGAGAGAGAGAGACAACAAACAGATCCAGAGAGAGAGAGACAACAAACAGATCCAGAGAGAGAGAGAGACAACAAACAGATCCAGAGAGAGAGAGACAACAAACAGATCCAGAGAGAGAGAGACAACAAACAGATCCAGAGAGAGAGAGACAACAAACAGATCCAGAGAGAGACAACAAACAGATCCAGAGAGAGAGAGACAACAAACAGATCCAGAGAGAGAGAGACAACAAACAGATCCAGAGAGAGAGAGACAACAAACAGATCCAGAGAGAGAGAGACAACAAACAGATCCAGAGAGAGAGAGAGACAACAAACAGATCCAGAGAGAGAGACAACAAACAGATCCAGAGAGAGAGAGAGACAACAAACAGATCCAGAGAGAGAGAGAGACAACAAACAGATCCAGAGAGAGAGAGACAACAAACAGATCCAGAGAGAGAGACAACAAACAGATCCAGAGAGAGAGAGAGACCACAAACAGATCCAGAGAGAGAGAGAGACAACAAACAGATCCAGAGAGAGAGAGACAACAAACAGATCCAGAGAGAGAGAGACAACAAACAGATCCAGAGAGAGAGAGGACAACAAACAGATCCAGAGAGAGAGAGACAACAAACAGATCCAGAGAGAGAGAGACAACAAACAGATCCAGAGAGAGAGGACAACAAACAGATCCAGAGAGAGAGAGACAACAAACAGATCCAGAGAGAGAGAGACAACAAACAGATCCAGAGAGAGAGGACAACAAACAGATCCAGAGAGAGACAACAAACAGATCCAGAGAGAGAGAGACAACAAACAGATCCAGAGAGAGAGAGACAACAAACAGATCCAGAGAGAGAGAGACAACAAACAGATCCAGAGAGAGAGAGACAACAAACAGATCCAGAGAGAGAGGGACAACAAACAGATCCAGAGAGAGAGAGACAACAAACAGATCCAGAGAGAGAGAGACAACAAACAGATCCAGAGAGAGAGAGACAACAAACAGATCCAGAGAGAGAGAGAGACAACAAACAGATCCAGAGAGAGAGAGGACAACAAACAGATCCAGAGAGAGAGAGACAACAAACAGATCCAGAGAGAGAGAGACAACAAACAGATCCAGAGAGAGAGAGAGACAACAAACAGATCCAGAGAGAGAGAGACAACAAACAGATCCAGAGAGAGAGGGACAACAAACAGATCCAGAGAGAGAGACAACAAACAGATCCAGAGAGAGAGAGACAACAAACAGATCCAGAGAGAGAGAGACAACAAACAGATCCAGAGAGAGAGAGACAACAAACAGATCCAGAGAGAGAGGACAACAAACAGATCCAGAGAGAGAGAGACAACAAACAGATCCAGAGAGAGAGAGGACAACAAACAGATCCAGAGAGAGAGACAACAAACAGATCCAGAGAGAGAGAGAGACAACAAACAGATCCAGAGAGAGAGAGAGACAACAAACAGATCCAGAGAGAGACAACAAACAGATCCAGAGAGAGAGAGACAACAAACAGATCCAGAGAGAGAGAGACAACAAACAGATCCAGAGAGAGAGGACAACAAACAGATCCAGAGAGAGAGACAACAAACAGATCCAGAGAGAGAGAGACAACAAACAGATCCAGAGAGAGAGAGACAACAAACAGATCCAGAGAGAGAGAGAGACAACAAACAGATCCAGAGAGAGAGAGACAACAAACAGATCCAGAGAGAGAGAGACAACAAACAGATCCAGAGAGAGAGAGACAACAAACAGATCCAGAGAGAGAGAGACAACAAACAGATCCAGAGAGAGAGGAACAACAAACAGATCCAGAGAGAGAGACAACAAACAGATCCAGAGAGAGAGACAACAAACAGATCCAGAGAGAGAGAGACAACAAACAGATCCAGAGAGAGAGACAACAAACAGATCCAGAGAGAGAGACAACAAACAGATCCAGAGAGAGAGGGACAACAAACAGATCCAGAGAGAGAGAGACAACAAACAGATCCAGAGAGAGAGACAACAAACAGATCCAGAGAGAGAGAGAGACAACAAACAGATCCAGAGAGAGAGAGGACAACAAACAGATCCAGAGAGAGAGAGACAACAAACAGATCCAGAGAGAGAGGACAACAAACAGATCCAGAGAGAGAGAGACAACAAACAGATCCAGAGAGAGAGAGACAACAAACAGATCCAGAGAGAGAGAGAGACAACAAACAGATCCAGAGAGAGACAACAAACAGATCCGAGAGAGAGAGACAACAAACAGATCCAGAGAGAGAGACAACAAACAGATCCAGAGAGAGAGAGACAACAAACAGATCCAGAGAGAGAGACAACAAACAGATCCAGAGAGAGAGAGACAACAAACAGATCCAGAGAGAGAGACAACAAACAGATCCAGAGAGAGAGAGACAACAAACAGATCCAGAGAGAGAGAGACAACAAACAGATCCAGAGAGAGAGAGACAACAAACAGATCCAGAGAGAGAGAGACAACAAACAGATCCAGAGAGAGAGGGACAACAAACAGATCCAGAGAGAGAGACAACAAACAGATCCAGAGAGAGACAACAAACAGATCCAGAGAGAGAGAGACAACAAACAGATCCAGAGAGAGAGGGACAACAAACAGATCCAGAGAGAGAGAGACAACAAACAGATCCAGAGAGAGAGACAACAAACAGATCCAGAGAGAGAGAGACAACAAACAGATCCAGAGAGAGAGAGACAACAAACAGATCCAGAGAGAGAGAGACAACAAACAGATCCAGAGAGAGAGAGACAACAAACAGATCCAGAGAGAGAGAGACAACAAACAGATCCAGAGAGAGAGGGACAACAAACAGATCCAGAGAGAGAGAGACAACAAACAGATCCAGAGAGAGAGAGACAACAAACAGATCCAGAGAGAGAGAGACAACAAACAGATCCAGAGAGAGAGAGACAACAAACAGATCCAGAGAGAGAGAGACAACAAACAGATCCAGAGAGAGAGGACAACAAACAGATCCAGAGAGAGAGAGACAACAAACAGATCCAGAGAGAGAGAGACAACAAACAGATCCAGAGAGAGAGAGACAACAAACAGATCCAGAGAGAGAGGGACAACAAACAGATCCAGAGAGAGAGAGACAACAAACAGATCCAGAGAGAGAGAGACAACAAACAGATCCAGAGAGAGAGGGACAACAAACAGATCCAGAGAGAGAGAGACAACAAACAGATCCAGAGAGAGAGACAACAAACAGATCCAGAGAGAGAGAGACAACAAACAGATCCAGAGAGAGAGAGGACAACAAACAGATCCAGAGAGAGAGAGACAACAAACAGATCCAGAGAGAGAGACAACAAACAGATCCAGAGAGAGAGAGACAACAAACAGATCCAGAGAGAGAGGGACAACAAACAGATCCAGAGAGAGAGAGACAACAAACAGATCCAGAGAGAGAGAGACAACAAACAGATCCAGAGAGAGAGAGACAACAAACAGATCCAGAGAGAGACAACAAACAGATCCAGAGAGAGAGACAACAAACAGATCCAGAGAGAGAGAGACAACAAACAGATCCAGAGAGAGAGACAACAAACAGATCCAGAGAGAGAGGGACAACAAACAGATCCAGAGAGAGAGAGACAACAAACAGATCCAGAGAGAGAGAGACAACAAACAGATCCAGAGAGGGACAACAAACAGAGAGAGAGAGACAACAAACAGATCCAGAGAGAGAGAGACAACAAACAGATCCAGAGAGAGAGAGACAACAAACAGATCCAGAGAGAGACAACAAACAGATCCAGAGAGAGAGAGAGACAACAAACAGATCCAGAGAGAGAGACAACAAACAGATCCAGAGAGAGAGAGAGACAACAAACAGATCCAGAGAGAGAGAGAGACAACAAACAGATCCAGAGAGAGAGAGACAACAAACAGATCCAGAGAGAGAGAGACAACAAACAGATCCAGAGAGAGAGAGACAACAAACAGATCCAGAGAGAGAGAGACAACAAACAGATCCAGAGAGAGAGAGACAACAAACAGATCCAGAGAGAGAGAGGACAACAAACAGATCCAGAGAGAGAGAGAGACAACAAACAGATCCAGAGAGAGAGAGACAACAAACAGATCCAGAGAGAGAGAGACAACAAACAGATCCAGAGAGAGAGAGACAACAAACAGATCCAGAGAGAGAGAGACAACAAACAGATCCAGAGAGAGAGAGACAACAAACAGATCCAGAGAGAGAGAGACAACAAACAGATCCAGAGAGAGAGACAACAAACAGATCCAGAGAGAGAGAGACAACAAACAGATCCAGAGAGAGAGGGACAACAAACAGATCCAGAGAGAGAGAGACAACAAACAGATCCAGAGAGAGAGAGACAACAAACAGATCCAGAGAGAGAGAGACAACAAACAGATCCAGAGAGAGAGGACAACAAACAGATCCAGAGAGAGAGAGAGACAACAAACAGATCCAGAGAGAGAGAGACAACAAACAGATCCAGAGAGAGAGAGAGACAACAAACAGATCCAGAGAGAGAGAGGACAACAAACAGATCCAGAGAGAGAGGACAACAAACAGATCCAGAGAGAGAGAGGACAACAAACAGATCCAGAGAGAGAGAGACAACAAACAGATCCAGAGAGAGAGAGGACAACAAACAGATCCAGAGAGAGAGAGACAACAAACAGATCCAGAGAGAGAGAGACAACAAACAGATCCAGAGAGAGAGGGACAACAAACAGATCCAGAGAGAGAGAGACAACAAACAGATCCAGAGAGAGAGAGACAACAAACAGATCCAGAGAGAGAGACAACAAACAGATCCAGAGAGAGAGGGACAACAAACAGATCCAGAGAGAGAGAGACAACAAACAGATCCAGAGAGAGAGGACAACAAACAGATCCAGAGAGAGAGAGACAACAAACAGATCCAGAGAGAGAGAGACAACAAACAGATCCAGAGAGAGAGAGACAACAAACAGATCCAGAGAGAGAGAGACAACAAACAGATCCAGAGAGAGAGAGGACAACAAACAGATCCAGAGAGAGAGGGACAACAAACAGATCCAGAGAGAGAGAGACAACAAACAGATCCAGAGAGAGAGAGAGACAACAAACAGATCCAGAGAGAGAGAGACAACAAACAGATCCAGAGAGAGAGAGAGACAACAAACAGATCCAGAGAGAGAGAGACAACAAACAGATCCAGAGAGAGAGAGAGACAACAAACAGATCCAGAGAGAGAGAGACAACAAACAGATCCAGAGAGAGAGAGAGACAACAAACAGATCCAGAGAGAGAGAGACAACAAACAGATCCAGAGAGAGAGAGAGACAACAAACAGATCCAGAGAGAGAGGGACAACAAACAGATCCAGAGAGAGAGGACAACAAACAGATCCAGAGAGAGAGGGACAACAAACAGATCCAGAGAGAGAGAGAGACAACAAACAGATCCAGAGAGAGAGAGACAACAAACAGATCCAGAGAGAGAGAGACAACAAACAGATCCAGAGAGAGAGAGACAACAAACAGATCCAGAGAGAGAGAGGACAACAAACAGATCCAGAGAGAGAGAGAGACAACAAACAGATCCAGAGAGAGAGAGAGACAACAAACAGATCCAGAGAGAGAGAGAGACAACAAACAGATCCAAGAGAGAGAGAGACAACAAACAGATCCAGAGAGAGAGAGAGACAACAAACAGATCCAGAGAGAGGACAACAAACAGATCCAGAGAGAGAGAGACAACAAACAGATCCAGAGAGAGAGAGACAACAAACAGATCCAGAGAGAGAGAGACAACAAACAGATCCAGAGAGAGAGACAACAAACAGATCCAGAGAGAGAGAGAGACAACAAACAGATCCAGAGAGAGAGGGACAACAAACAGATCCAGAGAGAGAGGGACAACAAACAGATCCAGAGAGAGAGAGACAACAAACAGATCCAGAGAGAGAGAGACAACAAACAGATCCAGAGAGAGAGAGACAACAAACAGATCCAGAGAGAGAGAGACAACAAACAGATCCAGAGAGAGACAACAAACAGATCCAGAGAGAGAGAGACAACAAACAGATCCAGAGAGAGAGAGACAACAAACAGATCCAGAGAGAGAGAGACAACAAACAGATCCAGAGAGAGAGAGACAACAAACAGATCCAGAGAGAGAGACAACAAACAGATCCAGAGAGAGAGAGACAACAAACAGATCCAGAGAGAGAGAGACAACAAACAGATCCAGAGAGAGAGAGACAACAAACAGATCCAGAGAGAGAGAGAGACAACAAACAGATCCAGAGAGAGAGAGACAACAAACAGATCCAGAGAGAGAGAGACAACAAACAGATCCAGAGAGAGAGAGGACAACAAACAGATCCAGAGAGAGAGAGACAACAAACAGATCCAGAGAGAGAGAGACAACAAACAGATCCAGAGAGAGAGAGAGACAACAAACAGATCCAGAGAGAGAGACAACAAACAGATCCAGAGAGAGAGAGGGACAACAAACAGATCCAGAGAGAGAGAGACAACAAACAGATCCAGAGAGAGAGAGAGACAACAAACAGATCCAGAGAGAGAGAGACAACAAACAGATCCAGAGAGAGAGAGACAACAAACAGATCCAGAGAGAGAGGGACAACAAACAGATCCAGAGAGAGAGAGAGACAACAAACAGATCCAGAGAGAGAGAGAGACAACAAACAGATCCAGAGAGAGAGAGACAACAAACAGATCCAGAGAGAGAGAGACAACAAACAGATCCAGAGAGAGAGAGACAACAAACAGATCCAGAGAGAGAGAGACAACAAACAGATCCAGAGAGAGAGAGAGACAACAAACAGATCCAGAGAGAGAGAGACAACAAACAGATCCAGAGAGAGAGAGACAACAAACAGATCCAGAGAGAGAGAGACAACAAACAGATCCAGAGAGAGAGAGAGACAACAAACAGATCCAGAGAGAGAGAGAGACAACAAACAGATCCAGAGAGAGAGAGACAACAAACAGATCCAGAGAGAGAGACAACAAACAGATCCAGAGAGAGAGAGACAACAAACAGATCCAGAGAGAGAGAGACAACAAACAGATCCAGAGAGAGAGAGACAACAAACAGATCCAGAGAGAGAGAGGGACAACAAACAGATCCAGAGAGAGAGAGACAACAAACAGATCCAGAGAGAGAGGGACAACAAACAGATCCAGAGAGAGACAACAAACAGATCCAGAGAGAGAGAGACAACAAACAGATCCAGAGAGAGAGACAACAAACAGATCCAGAGAGAGAGAGACAACAAACAGATCCAGAGAGAGAGAGACAACAAACAGATCCAGAGAGAGAGAGACAACAAACAGATCCAGAGAGAGAGAGACAACAAACAGATCCAGAGAGAGAGAGAGACAACAAACAGATCCAGAGAGAGAGAGACAACAAACAGATCCAGAGAGAGAGAGACAACAAACAGATCCAGAGAGAGAGAGAGAGCAACAAACAGATCCAGAGAGAGAGAGACAACAAACAGATCCAGAGAGAGAGAGACAACAAACAGATCCAGAGAGAGAGAGAGACAACAAACAGATCCAGAGAGAGAGAGAGACAACAAACAGATCCAGAGAGAGAGAGAGACAACAAACAGATCCAGAGAGAGAGAGGGACAACAAACAGATCCAGAGAGAGAGGGACAACAAACAGATCCAGAGAGAGAGAGACAACAAACAGATCCAGAGAGAGAGAGACAACAAACAGATCCAGAGAGAGAGAGACAACAAACAGATCCAGAGAGAGAGGGACAACAAACAGATCCAGAGAGAGAGGGACAACAAACAGATCCAGAGAGAGAGGGACAACAAACAGATCCAGAGAGAGAGGACAACAAACAGATCCAGAGAGAGAGAGACAACAAACAGATCCAGAGAGAGAGGGACAACAAACAGATCCAGAGAGAGAGAGACAACAAACAGATCCAGAGAGAGAGAGACAACAAACAGATCCAGAGAGAGAGAGACAACAAACAGATC
>NW_026286709.1:0-8119 GCF_023373465.1 Oncorhynchus keta | reverse complement strand
AAGTCCATAAGAAGTCCATATGGTATGTGGCTGACGTGAAAGCCTTGGCCTAGGCATCATGGAAACACTTTTCCTTTCACGACATCACTTTATTTAACAACCTTTCCCCCACGTTCTATCACATTAATGATTAGCTATCATCTCATTCATGTCTTCAGAGGTTTCTATCTTTCTTCCCCTCTCTCATCTGTTTGTAACGGGAGCCAGTGTTGGGTTGTGGTTAGTAAAAAATGGATGGACAGAATTGTTTTAACTTACGGATAGGGCCTCCTGGCAATGGTGTAGGGAGTGGATCTGGAAGAGAAGACAGGGATGATTTAAACAACAGGAGTAACAATTGTTACCAGACGTCTTCTCCATAGCTTCTAGAGCCATGCAGCCCAGCTCTGGCCCCAACCACATGTTACCAGACGTCTTCTCCATAGCTGCTAGAGCCATGCAGCCTAGCTCTGGCTAAACCACATGTTACCAGACATCTTCTCCATAGCTGCTAGAGCCATGCAGCCTAGCTCTGGCCCCAACCACATGTTACCAGACGTCTTCTCCATAGCTTCTAGAGCCATGCGGCCTAGCTCTGGCTAAACCACATGTTATCAGTCGTCTTCTCCATAGCTGCTAGAGCCATGCAGCCTAGCTCTGGCTAAACCACATGTTACCAGACGCTTCTCCATAGCTGCTAGAGCCATGCAGCCCAGCTCTGCCCCAACCACATGTTACCAGACGCTTTCCATAGCTGCTAGAGCCATGTGCCCAGCTCTGGCCCCAACCACATGTTACCAGATATCTTCCATAGCTGCTAGAGCGCCATGCAACCTAGCTCTGGCTAAACCACATGTTACCAGACATCTTCTCCATAGCTGCTAGAGCCATGCAGCCTAGCTCTGGCTAAACCACATGTTACCAGACATCTTCTCCATAGCTAGAGCCATGCAGCCTAGCTCTGGCTAAACCACATGTTACCAGGACGTCTTCTCCATGGCTGTGGAGGGGAGCCATGCAGCCTGGAAGCGCTTTGGCCCCAACCCCCATGTTACCAGACATCTTCTCCCATAGCTTCTGTGAGCCATGCAGCCCTGGCTCTGGCTAAACCACATGTTACTAGACGTCTTTCCATAGCTGCTAGAGCCATGCAGCCTAGCCTGGCCCCAACCACATGTTACCAGACATCTTCTCCATAGCTGCTAGAGCCATGCAGCCTAGCTCTGGCTAAACCACATGTTACCAGACATCTTCTCCATAGCTTCAGAGCCATGTAGCCTAGCTCTGGCAAACCATGTTACCAGACATCTTCTCATAGCTTCTAGAGCCATGCAGCCCAGCTCTGGCCCCAACCCCATGTTACCAGACATCTACTCCATAGCTTCTAGAGCCATGCAGCCTAGCTCTGGCCCCAACCACACATGTTACCATACGTCTTCATAGCTGCTAGAGCCATGCAGCCTAGCTCTGGCTAAACCACATGTTACCAGGACGCCTTCTCCAGCAGCTGCTAGAGCCATGCAGCCCAGCTCTGAAGCCCCAACCACATGTTACCAGACGTCTTCTCCATAGCTGCTAGATCCATGCAGCCTAGCCTGGCTAAACCATGTTACCAGACATCTTCTCCATAGCTGCTAGAGCCATGCAGCCTAACTCTGGGCTAAACCACATGTTACCCAGACGTCTTCTCCATAGCTGCTAGATCCATGCAGCCTAACTCTGGCTAAAACCACATGTTACCAGACATCTTCTCCATAGCTGCTAGAGCCATACAGCCTAACTCCTGGCTAAACCACATGTTACCAGACGTCTTCCCGCATAGCTGCTAGGAGCCATGCAGCCCTAGCTCTGGCCCCAACCACATGTTACCAGACGTCTTCTCCATAGCTGCTAGGTTTTGCAGCCTAGCTCTGACCCCAACCATGTTCCAGACGTCTTCTCCATAGCTGCTAGAGCCATGCAGCCCAGCTCTGGCCCCAACCACATGTTGCAGACATCTTCTCCATAGCTGCTAGAGCCATGCAGCCTAACTCTGATAAACCACATGTTACCAGACGTCTTCTCCATAGCTGCTAGAGCCATGCAGCCCAGCTCTGCCCCAACCATGTTACCACATCTTCTCCATAGCTGCTGGAATACGTAGCCTAAGCTCTGGCTAAACCACATGTTACCAGACATCTTCTCCATAAGCTTCTAGAGCCATGCAGCCCTGCTCTGGCTAAACCACATGTTACCAGACGTCTTCTCCATAGCTGCTAGAGCCATGCAGCCTTGCTCTGGCCCCAACCACACATGTTACCAGACGTCTTCTCCATAGTTGCTAGAGCCATGCGGCCTAGCTCACGGCTAAACCACATGTTATCAGACGTCTTCTCCATAGCTGCCAGAGCCATGCAGCCTAGCTCTGGCTAAACCATGTTACCAGATATCTTCTCCATAGCTGCTAGAGCCATGCAGCCCAGCTCTGGCCCCAACCACATGTTACCAGACGTCTTCTCCATAGCTTCTAGAGCCATGCAGCCTAGCTCTGGCTAAACCACATGTTACCAGACGTCTTCTCCATGGCTGCTAGAGCCATGCAGCCCAGCTCTGGCCCCAACCACATGTTACCAGACGTCTTCTCCATATTCTGCTAGAGCCATGCTGCCTAGCTCTGGCTAAACCACATGTTATCAGACGTCTTCTCCATAAAGCTGCCAGAGCCATGCAGCCTGGCTCTGGCTAAACCACATGTTACCAGATATCTTCTCCATAGCTGCTAGAACCATGCAGCCCAGCTCTGGCCCCAACCACATGTTACCAGACGTCTTCTCCATAGCTTCTAGAGCCATGCAGCCCAGCTCTGGCTAAACCACAGGATTACCAGACGTCTTCTCCATAGCTGCTAGATCCATGCAGCCTAGCTCTGGCTAAACCACGAGTTACCAGACGTCTTCTCCATAGCTGCTGAGCCATGCGGCCTAGCTCTGGCTAAACCACATGTTATCAGACGTCTTCTCCATAGCTGCCAGGCCATGCAGCCTAGCTCTGCTAAACCACATGTTACCAGATATCTTCTCCATAGCTGCTAGAGCCATGCAGCCTAGCTCTGGCCCCAACCCCATGTTACCAGACATCTTCTCCATAGCTGCTAGAGCCATGCAGCCTAAGCTCTGGCCCCAACCACAGCAGACATCTTCTCCATAGCTGCTGGGGAGCCATGCAGCCTAGCTCTGGCCCCAACCCCATGTTACCAGACATCTTCTCCATAGCTGCCAGAGCCATGCAGCCCTGGCTCTGGCTAAACCACATGTTACCAGACGTCTTCTCCATAGCTCTGTAGAGCCATGCAGCCTAGCTCTGGCTAAACCACATGTTACCAGACGTCTTCTCCATAGCTGCTAGAGCCATGCAGCCCAGCTCTGGCCCCAACCACACATGTTACCAGACGTCTTCTCCATAGCTGCTAGAGCCATGCAGCCCAGCTCTGGCCCCAAACCACATGTTACCAGACGTCTTCCTCCATAGCTGCTAGAGCCATGCGGCCTAGCTCTGGCTAAACCACATGTTACCAGATATCTTCTCCATAGCTGCTTGAGCCATGCAGCCTAGCTCTGGCTAAACCACATGTTACCAGATATCTTCTCCATAGCTGCTAGAGCCATGCAGCCCAGCTCTGGCCCCCAACCACATGTTACCAGACGTCTTCTCCATAGCTGCTGAGCCATGCGGCCTAGCTCTGGCTAAACCACATGTTATCAGACGTCTTTCTCCATAGCTTCTAGAGCCATGCAGCCCAGCTCTGGCTAAACCACATGTTACCAGACGTCTTCTCCATAGCTGCTAGATCCATGCAGCTAGCTCTGGCTAAACCACAAGATTACCAGGACGTCTTCACCACTAGGCTGTTAGAGCCATGCGGCCTAGCTCTGGCTAAACCATGTTATCAGACGTCTTCTCCATAGCTGCCAGGAGCCATGCAGCCTAGCTCTGGCCCCAACCACATGTTACCAGACATCTTCTCCATAGCTGCTAGAGCCATGCAGCCTAACTCTGGCTAAAACCACATGTTACCAGACGTCTTCTCCATAGCTGCTAGAGCCATGCAGCCCAGCTCTGGCCCCAACCACATGTTACCAGACATCTTCTCCATAGCTGCTAGAGCCATGCAGCCTAGCTCTGGCTAAACCACATGTTACCAGACATCTTCTCCATAGCTTCTGAGCCATGCAGCCTAGCTCTGGCTAAACCATGTTACCAGACGTCTTCCTCATAGCTGCTAGAGCCATGCAGCCTGCTCTGGCCCCAACCACATGTTACCAGACGTCTTCTCCATAGCTGCTAGAGCCATGCGGCCTAGCTCTGGCTAAACCACTGTTATCAGACGTCTTCTCTCCATAGCTGCCAGAGCCATGCAGCCTAGCTCTGGCTAAACCACATGTTACCAGACATCTTCATAGCTGCTAGAGCCATGCAGCCCAGCTCTGTTGTACCATGTTACCAGACGTCTTCTCCATAGCTTCTGGAGCCATGCAGCCTAGCTCTGGCTAAAACCACATGCCACAGACGTCTTCTCCATAGCTGCTAGAGCCATGCAGCCCAGCTCTGGCCCCAACCACATGTTACCAGACGTCTTCTCATAGCTGCTAGAGCCATGCTGCCTACAGCTCTGGCTAAACCACATGATACTTCCGGCGCCGACTGAGATGGCCGCCCGCTCGCGTTCCTAGGAAACTATGCAGCTTTTGTTTTTTTACGTGTTATTTCTTACATTAGTACCCCAGGTCATCTTAGGTTTCATTACATACAGTCGAGAAGAACTACTGAATATAAGATCAGCGTCAACTCACCATCAGTACGACAAGAATATGTTTTTCCGCGACGACGATCCTGTGTTCTGCCTTACAAACAGGACAACGGAATGGATCAAGCAGCAGCGACCCAAGGAAACACTACGAAAAAGAGGGAAACGCGGCGGTGTTCTGGTCAGACTCCGGAAAAGGGCACATCGCGCACCACTTCCCAGTATTCTTTGCCAATGTCCAGTCTCTCGACAACAAGGTTGATGAAATCCGAGCAAGGGTGGCATTCCAGAGGACATCAGAGACTGTAACGTTCTTTGCTTTACTGAAACATGGCTTACTGGGAAGACGCCATCCAGGGCGGTGCAGCCAACGGGTTTCTCCACGCATCGCGCGGACAGAAACAAACATCTCTCTTGGTAAGAAGAGTGGCGGGGGCGTATGCCTCATGACTAACGGGACATGGTGATGAAGGAAACATACAGAACTCAAATCCTTCTGTTCACCTGATTTAGAATTCCTCACAATCAAATGTAGACCGCATTATCTTCCAAGAGAATTCTCTTCGATTATAATCACAGCCGTATATATCCCCCCAAGCAGACACATCGATGGCTCTGAACGAACTTTATTTAACTCTTTGCAAACTGGAAAACATTTATCCGGGAGGCT
The DNA here is from genome assembly GCF_023373465.1 of Oncorhynchus keta. Lineage (NCBI taxonomy): Eukaryota > Metazoa > Chordata > Actinopteri > Salmoniformes > Salmonidae > Oncorhynchus > Oncorhynchus keta. Next base: position 2,687 of record NW_026286709.1, on the reverse strand, counting down.
GCATTCATTGTAGCTGGGGATTTTAACAAAGCCAATCTGAAAACAAGACTCCCTAAATTTTATCAGCATATCGATTGCGCAACCAGGGGTGGTAAAACCTTGGATCATTGTTACCTAACTTCCGCGACGCATATAAGGCCCTGCCCCGCCCCCTTTCTGGAAAAGCTGACCACACTCCATTTTGCTGATCCCTGCCTACAGGCAGAAATTAAAACAAGAGGCTCCCACGCTGAGGTCTGTCTAACGCTGGTCAGACCAAGCTGACTCTACACTCCAAGACTGCTTCCATCACGGACTGGGACATGTTTCGTATTATGCCAGATGGGAATATTGGACGTATCACGCTGATTCGGTGTGCGAGTTCACAGAACGTATGCCGAAGATGTCGCTCCCATAGCAACGATAAAAACATTCCCTAACCAGAAACCGTGGATTGATGGCAGCATTCGCGTGAAACTGAAAGCTTGAACCACTGCTTTTAATCAGGGCAAGGTGTCTGGCAACATGTGACTGAATATAAACAGTGCAGCTATTCCTCCGCAAGGCTATTAAACAAGCTAAGCGCCAGTACAGGGACAAAGTGGAATCTCAATTCAACGTTCAGACACAAGAGGCATGTGGCAGGCCTGCCAGTCAATCACGGACTACAAGATGAAATCCAGCCCAGTCATCGACCAGATGTCTTGCTCCCAGGCAGACTAAATAACTTTTTTGCCCGCTTTGAGGACAATACAGTGCCACTGACACGGCCTGCAACGGAAACATGCGGTCTCTCCTTCACTGCAGCCGAGGTGAGTAAGACATTTAAACGTGTTAACCTCGCAAGGCTGCAGGCCCAGACGGCATCCCCAGCCGCGCCCTCAGAGCATGCGCAGACCAGCTGGCCGGTGTGTTTACGGACATATTCAATCAATCCCTATACCAGTCTGCTGTTCCCACATGCTTCAAGAGGGCCACCATTGTTCCTGTTCCCAAGAAAGCTAAGGTAACTGAGCTAAACGACTACCGCCCCGTAGCACTCACTTCCGTCATCATGAAGTGCTTTGAGAGACTAGTCAAGGACCATATCACCTCCACCCTACCTGACACCCTAGACCCACTCCAATTTGCTTACCGCCCAAATAGGTCCACAGACGATGCAATCTCAACCACACTGCACACTGCCCTAACCCACCTGGACAAGAGGAATACCTATGTGAGAATGCTGTTCATCGACTACAGCTCGGCATTCAACACCATAGTACCCTCCAAGCTCGTCATCAAGCTCGAGACCCTGGGTCTCGACCCCGCCCTGTGCAACTGGGTACTGGACTTCCTGACGGGCCGCCCCCAGGTGGTGAGGGTAGGCAACAACATCTCCTCCCCGCTGATCCTCAACACGGGGGCCCCACAAGGGTGCGTTCTGAGCCCTCTCCTGTACTCCCTGTTCACCCACGACTGCGTGGCCACGCACGCCTCCAACTCAATCATCAAGTTTGCGGACGACACAACAGTGGTAGGCTTGATTACCAACAACGACGAGACGGCCTACAGGGAGGAGGTGAGGGCCCTCGGAGTGTGGTGTCAGGAAAATAACCTCACACTCAACGTCAACAAAACTAAGGAGATGATTGTGGACTTCAGGAAACAGCAGAGGGAACACCCCCTATCCACATCGATGGAACAGTAGTGGAGAGGGTAGCTAGTTTTAAGTTCCTCGGCATACACATCACAGACAAACTGAATTGGTCCACTCACACTGACAGCGTCGTGAAGAAGGCGCAGCAGCGCCTATTCAACCTCAGGAGGCTGAAGAAATTCGGCTTGTCACCAAAAGCACTCACAAACTTCTACAGATGCACAATCGAGAGCATCCTGGCGGGCTGTATCACCGCCTGGTACGGCAACTGCTCCGCCCTCAACCGTAAGGCTCTCCAGAGGGTAGTGAGGACTGCACAACGCATCACCGGGGCAAACTACCTGCCCTCCAGGACACCTACACCACCCGTTGTTACAGGAAGGCCATAAAGATCATCAAGGACATCAACCACCCGAACCACTGCCTGTTCACCCCGCTATCATCCAGAAGGCGAGGTCAGTACAGGTGCATCAAAGCTGGGACCGAGAGACTGAAAAACAGCTTCTATCTCAAGGCCATCAGACTGTTAAACAGCCACCACTAACAGTGAGTGGCTGCTGCCAACACACTGTCATTGACACTGACCCAACTCCAGCCATTTTAATAATGGGAATTGATGGGAATTATGTAAATATATCACTAGCCACTTTAAACAATGCTACCTTATATAATGTTACTTACCCTACATTATTCATCTCATATGCATATGTATATACTGTACTCTACATCATCGACTGCATCCTTATGTAACACATGTATCACTAGCCACTTTAACTATGCCACTTTGTTTACTTTGTCTACACACTCATCTCATATGTATATACTGTACTCGATACCATCTACTGTATGCTGCTCTGTACCATCACTCATTCATATATCCTTATGTACATGTTCCTTATCCCCTTACACTGTGTATAAGACAGTAGTTTTGGAATTGTTAGTTAGATTACTTGTTGGTTATCACTGCATTGTCGGAACTAGAAGCACAAGCATTTCGCTACACTCGCATTTAACATCTGCTAACCATGTGTATGTGACAAATAAAATTTGATTTGATTTGATTTGATTT
>NW_026286708.1:0-5000 GCF_023373465.1 Oncorhynchus keta | reverse complement strand
GTCATCTATCCTCCATATTAACCCCTGGTGTGGACATGACCAGGATAAATGCAGTAACCAAGTCATCTATCCTCCATATTAACCTCTGGTGTGGACATGACCAGGATAATGCATTAAACTAGTAATATGTCCTCCATATTAACCCCTGGTTGTGGACATGACCAGGAGGATGTGACCTCATATGAACCCCCTGGTGTAGACATGACCAGAGGATGTGACCTCATACATACCCTGGTGTGGACATGACCAGGGAGGATGTGACCTCATATTAACCCCTGGTGTGGACATGACCAGGAGGATGTGACCTCATATTAACCCCTTGGGTGGACATGACCAGGAGGATGTGACCTCATATTAACCCCTTGGTGTGGACATGACCAGGAGGATGTGACCTCATATTAACCCCTTGTGTGGACATGACCAGGAGGATGTGACCTCATATTAACCCCTTGGTGTGGACATGACCAGGAGGATGTGACCTCATATGAACCCCTGGTGGACATGACCAGGAGGATGTGACCTCATATTAACCCCTGGTGTGGACATGACCAGAGGATGTGACCTCATATTAACCTGGTGTGGACATGACCAGGAGGATGTGACCTCATATTAACCCCTTGGTGTGGACATGACCAGGAGGATGTGACCTCATATTAACCCCTTGGTATGGACATGACCAGGAGGATGTGACCTCATATTAACCCATTGGTCTGTGTATATCCTGTCCAGGCAGAGAAGATCAAGAAGAAGAGGAGTTCCCTCATGGGGGCGTTCCACGTGGCTCACAGCTCCTCACTGGACGATGTTGACACCCAAGATCCTGGAGGCCAAGTGAGAGAGAGAGCACACACACACACACACACAACACACACACACACACACACACACACACACACACACACACATTTTCTATCCTCGTGGGGACCTAAAAATGGATTTCCATTCAAAATCATCTTTTTCCTAACCTTAACCCCTAAGCCTAAAATAGGTCCCCACGAGAATAGAAGAACAAGATCACACACATACACACACACAGTGTTAATTTAGTCAACAATAACTATGACAAAAATACTTGTCAGCAACCTATTTTTCCTGACTGAAACTATGATGATAACGAGACAAGAGCCCTGGAGAAAAAACCCATAACTGTAACATTACTTTTAGTTTTAGTCGATGAAAATGTGTGACGAGACGAGAATTCCACGTTAGACTAATGGAAATTTTAATTTGACATGAATCTACTTTTTCATCCGTTTTGTCCAACCTAACCATGCATGCAGTATAATTTAGACTGTCGCCCAGGCCTCTCATTGGCAGAATTAAAAGTTGCAGAGCAAGGGGAACACACAAGGTCTCAGAGCAAGTGACTGATTGAAACGCTGCGCGCATCTGACTGGCTCTTCCACACAGCAGTCCCAGGCAGAATTAAAGTTGTGTGATCTGATTGAGCTGATCTTGGCAGTCAGGCGGTCTCTTCAGTCACTTTGAACTGATGTGAAGCCAAGACACTGGACTTGTAACTAACCTCAACTAGAAACCATGTTTAATGTCTTACTTACATTGTAACCAACCCTCAACTAGAAACCTTGTTTACTCTCTTACATTGTAACTAACCTCAACTAGAAACCTTGTTTACTCTCTACTAACCTCAACTAGAAACCTTGTTTAATCTCTTACTTACATTGTAAACTAACCTCAACTAGAAACCTTGTTTACTCTCTTGTTTACATTGTAACTAACCTCAACTAGAAACCTTGTTTACTCTCTTACTTACATTGTAACTAACCTCAACTAGAAACAAATGTTTACTCTCTTACTTACATTGTAACTAACCTCAACTAGAAACCTTGTTTACTCTCTTACTTACATTGTGTGAAAACTAACCTCCAACTAGAAACCTTGTTTACTCATTACTTACATTTGAAGCTAACCTCAACTAGAAACAAATGTTTACTCTCATACTTTACGCTGTGACTAAACGCCTCAGCCTGAAACGTTGCTCTCATCACTTACGGTGTAACTAACCTCAAGCTAGAAACCTTGTTTGCTCTCCCCTTGATTGTAACTAACCTCAACTGAAACACTTGTTTAATCTCTTACTTACATTGTAACTAATATCACTAGAGCCTATTAATTTTACTCTCTTGCTTACATTGTAACTAACCTCAACTAGCTAAAATATTGTTTTTACTCTCTTACTTTAATTGACACAATATCGACTAGAAACCATGTTTGCTCTTGCTTGCATTGTGACTTCAACCTCCAGCTAGAGAGCGGTTTTGATCTTGCTTCAGCTAGAGAGCCAGCTTGTTTGATCTTGAAGCCTCTAACCTCAACTAGAGCATTGAACTCTCTTGCTTACATTGTGAAAACTAACCTCAAGCTAGAAACCATGTTTGCTCTCTTGCTTACGTTGTGTTAACCTCAACTAGAGCCGTTTTTATCTTCTCACATTTAAGGTAACTAACCTCCAGCTAGAGCCTTCCGTTTGCTCTCTTGCTTACATTGGCCAACAACCTCAACCTAGAAACGTTTTGCTCTTGCTTACATTGTAACTAACCTCAACTAGAGCATTGTTTCTCTCTGCCTTAGCACATTTGTAGCTAACCTCAACTAGAGCATTGTTTAACTCTCTTGCTTACACATTGTAACTAACCTCAACTAGAACCCGTTTATCTCTTACTTACATTGTGACTAGCCTCAACTAGAAACCTTGTTTGCTCTTTGCTTACATTGTAACTAACCTCAGCTAGAGCCTTTGTTTTTGCTCTCTTGCTTACATTGTAACCCAACCTCAACTAGAAACCTTGTTTGATCTCTTGCTACATTGTAACTAACACTCAACTAGAGCCTTGTTTGCTCTTGCTTACATTTAACCTAACCTCAACTAGAGCCGTTTGCTCTCTTACTTACATTGTAACTAACTTACTCAGCTAGAGCGTTGTTGCTCTTGCTTACATTGTAACTAACCTCAACTAGAAAGCATTGTTTACTCTCTTGCTTACATTGTAACTAACCTCAATAGAGCATTGTTTACTCTCTTACTTACATTGTAAACTAACCTCAGCTAGAGCATTGTTTGCTCTTGCTTACATTGTAGCTATCAACCAGAGAGAGCCTTGTTTAATCTCTTGCTTACATTGTATTAACCTCAACTAGAACCATGTTTATCTTGCTTACATTGTAACTAACATCAACTAGAGAACCTTGTTTGCTCTCTTGCTTACATTGTAATGACTAACCTCAACTAAAACCTTGTTTACTCTCTTACTTACATTGTAACTAACCTCAACTTCAGAAACCTTGTTTACTCTCTTTACTTACATTAACTCTTTCAACTAGAAACCTTGTTTACTCTCTTACTTACATTATATGTCGCCTCAACTAGAAACCATGTTTACTCTCTTACTTACATTGTAACTGAACACCTCAACCCCTAGAAGCCTTGTTTGCTCTCTTACTTACATGGAGGCTATTTATCTGATTTGATAACATCAGAAACTCAATTGTCCCATGTAATCTCTTACTTACATTGTAACTAACCTCAACTAGAAACATTGTTTACTCTCTTACTTACATGGAGGCTATTTATCTGATTTGATAACATCAGAAGCTCAATTGTCCCATGTTGTGCTGTTGTTCATTCATCTGTGCCAACGGTCCACAACTGTGAGTTGCAGTTGGTGTTCTCGTGTTTTTTGTGACGGAGTTGACGCGTTTTTTTTGTGACGGAGTTGACGTGGGTTTTTGTAACAGAGTTGACGTCGTTGTGTCACGGTAACACACTAAACTAATGTCTGTTGTGTTGACATAGCTGACATGTTACTATCTTATAACAGTCTGCACCTGTGTGTTGGATCACAGGATCGCCCTACCAGACGTTAACTAGCTGACGCACACTGTGCTTTACATCCTCACAGGAACGCCCTACCAGACGTTAACTAGCTGACGCACACTGTGCTTTACATCCCTCACAGGAACGCCCTACCAGACGTTAACTAGCTGACGCACACTGTGCTTTACATCCCTCACAGGAACGCCCTACCAGACGTTAACTAGCTGACGCACACTGTGCTTTACATCCCTCACAGGAACGCCCTACCAGACGTTAACTAGCTGACGCACACTGTGCTTTACATCCCTCACAGGAACGCCCTACCAGACGTTAACTAGCTGACGCACACTGTGCTTTACATCCCTCACAGGAACGCCCTACCAGACGTTAACTAGCTGACGCACACTTTGCTTTACATCCTCACAGGAACGCCCTACCAGACGTTAACTAGCTGACGCACACTGTGCTTTACATCCCTCACAGGAACGCCCTACCAGACGTTAACTAGCTGACGCACACTGTGCTTTACATCCCTCACAGGAACGCCCTATCAGAAGTCACGGCCTGCCTACGGGAGCGTCTCCATCGCTGGCAACAGATAGAGCGTCTGTGTGGTTTCCCTCTCCTCAGGAACTCTGGCCTGGCCAGCCTGACAGCCACGCTGTATTCAGACTCTAACTGGGTGGCGATGCCCCGGGTGTCTGTACCCACTTTCCCTTCCTGTCATGAAACAATACAAGGCTCTCTGGAGGAAGACCCCTCAGCATCCATAGGTAGGTTATAGCAATCATTCGATCAGTTGGTCAATATATAATTTTTTTTACCTTTATTTAACCAGGCAAGTCAGTTAAGAACAAATTCTTATTTTCAATGACGGCCTGGGAACAGTGGGTTAACTGCCTGTTCAGGGGCAGAACGACAGATTTGTACCTTGTCAGCTCAGGGGTTTGAACTCGCAACCTTCCGGTTACTAGTCCAACGCTCTAACCACTAGGCTACGCTGCCGCCCCCGGCTATAATATGGTCATTATTAAGGAGACGTGTTTATGCAAACAGATTTACAGCACGGTGAGTGTTTGTTTATGGGATCACCGTGGTAATCAATCTCATGCCCATACCTAGTCAAGGGCCTGACGATTAGTTCACACGTTGAATCAGGTGCTAG
>NW_026286707.1:0-1795 GCF_023373465.1 Oncorhynchus keta | reverse complement strand
ATGCTCTTTGCACACCAGTATTTCTACTTGCACATCATCATCTGCTCATCTATCACTGTCTGTAGGGTTAGGGTTAGGTATGGTTTTAGAATGGTTAAGGTTGGGGTTTAGGGTTGGGGTAAGATATAGTTTTTTAAGAAGGGTTGAGGTTAGGGTTAGGTTTAGGTATGGGTTTTGGGATGGTTAAGGTTAGGGTTAGGGTAAGGTATAGAAAAGGTTAAGTTTAGGTAGGTCTGTCAACTCAACTTAGGATCAGGCAAAGCCCTTGAGTTGCGTCCCTTATGCAGGTCCGGTCCTCGGTTGGTTGCCATGTCTCCATGTCGAGTGGTATGATCATGATGTCCAGGTCCGCTATGTCAACGGAGGTGGAAAGCATAGTGCAACCTAGGAGTTTTACTCCCTTACGGATCCTTCTTCTTTAGCTCCATGTTGTCTATGTATCCACTTCAGTGTTCGTCAGTCTTTGGTCCTGGATGTTTTCAATCATGTGTATGATTGGGAATTATTCCCTTCCAGGATCCTAATTCCAAATCAACCCATGTCTAGTCGAATCCAGCTGGTCTGTATGGGTATACTCGGCGTAGGATCAGGGTTAGGGTTAGGGTTAGGGTTAGGGTTAGCGTTAGGGTTAGGGGTTAGGGTTAGGGTTAGGGTTAGGGGTTAGGGTTAGGGTTAGGGTTAGGGGGTTAGGGTTAGGGTTAGGGTTAGGGTTAGGGTTAGGTTTCTAGTTTTGAGTCGGTTGATCCACTTCCATCTCTGACACGTGGAAACCGGAGGGGGGAAGGGAGGGTTGCACTCCACATCATATACGCGGTCGGAGGGTACGGGCGCGGCCGGCCAAAGTCGTAGGCCCCATGGTAGCCCACTTGTAGATTAACCCGTTGGTTGGGTTAAAGGACTGTCTGTCTGTGGGGTTAGGGTTAGGTATAGTTTTTAGAATGGTTAAGGTTAGGGTTTAGGTTAGGGTAAGATATGGTTAAGGGGTTAAAGGGTTATTTAGGTATGGGTTTTGGGATGGTTAAGGTTAGGGTTAGGGTTAGGGTAAGGTATAGAAAAGGTTAAGTTTAGGTATGGGTTTTGGGATGGTTAAGGTTAGGGTTAGGGTTAGGTAAGGTATAGAAAGGTTAAGTTTAGGTAGGTCTGTCAACTCAACTTAGGATCAGGCAAAGCCCTTGAGTTGCGTCCCTTATGCAGGTCCGGTCCTCGGTTGGTTGCCATGTGTCCATGTCGAGTGGTATGATCATGATGTCCAGGTCCGCTATGTCAACGGAAGTGGAAAGCATAGTGCAACCTAGGAGTTTTACTCCCTTACGGATCCTTCTTTTTTAGCTCCACGTTGTCTATGTATTCACTTCAGTGTTCGTCAGTCTTTGGTCCTGGATGTTTTCAATCATGTGTATGATTGGGAGTTATTCCCTTCCAGGATCCTAACTCCAAATCAACCCATGTCTAGTCGAATCCAGCTGGTCTGTATGGTCTCCAGCTGGTCTCTATGCCACTTTGTTTACTTTGTCTACATACTCATCTCATATGTATATACTGTACTCGATACCATCTACTGTATGCTGCTCTGTACCATCACTCATTCATATATCCTTATGTACATATTCTTTATCACCTTACACTGTGTATAAGACAGTAGTTTTGGAATTGTTAGTTAGATTACTTGTTGGTTATCACTGCATTGTCGGAACTTGAAGCACAAGCATTTCGCTACACTCGCATTAACATCTGCTAACCATGTGCATGTGACAAAATAAAATTTGATTTGATTTGATTTTGATTTGTATACTCG
>NW_026286706.1:0-5699 GCF_023373465.1 Oncorhynchus keta | reverse complement strand
TATAAGAGAATTGATATGGCAGGCGAAAACCCGAGGAAAATCCAACTAGGAAATACTATTATTTTGAAAGGCTGTGTTTCCATTGAAAGCCTATCCACCATACAAAGACTTAGGACCCAGTTCACAGTCTCTATGGCTTCCTCTACACGTGGCCAGTCTTCAGGCATTGTTTCAGGCTTTTACTTTGAAAAATGAGGGAGTTACAGCACTTTCAATCAGTGGCCAGTGCAAATTTCCATTCATCAGCAATGAGTCTGATCGGGAACGCGCCTTCCTTGTTTGGCTGGAAAATGGCTGTATGGGTTTCTGGTTTCTGTGGCTAGGTGCAGACCTAACATAATCGCAAAGTGTGCTTTCTCTGTAAAGCCTTTTTGAAATCTGACACAGCGGTTGCATTAAGGAGAAGTTGATCTGTATTCGTATGTTTAACACTTGAATTGTTTATCAATGTTTATGAGTATTTCTGTAATTTGATGTGGCTCTCTGCACTTTCACCAGATGTTTGTTTGAGACAATGCATTTATGACCATAACGCGCCAATGTAAACTGAGATTTTTGGATATAAATATGAACTTTATCGAACAAAACATCCATTAATTGTGTAACATGAAGTCCTATGAGTGCCATCTGATGAAGATCATCAAAGGTTAGTGATTCATTTTCTCTCTCTTTCTGCTTTTTGTGACTACTCTCTGTTGCTGGAAAAATGGCTGTATGGTTTTCTGTGACTAGGTTCTGACCTAACATAATCGAATGGTGTGCTTTCGCAGTGAAGCCTTTTTGAAATCGGACACTAAAATTGGATTTACAATTAAGTTTATCTTTAAAATGGTGGATAATATTTGTATGTTTGAGGAATTTTAATTATGGGATTTCTGTTGTTTTGAATTTGGCGCCCTGCAATTTCCTTGGCTGTTGTCGAGGTGGGACGCAAGCGAGAGGTTAACACCCCTGCCGTCATACAATCTAAGCTAGATGCCCTCAATCTCACACAAATTATCAAGGAACCTACCAGGTACAAACCCTAAATATGTAAACACGGGCACCCTCAGATATCATCCTGACCAACTTGCCCTCTAAATACACCTCTGCTGTCTTCAACCAGGATCTCAGCGATCACTGCCTCATTGCCTGCGTCCATAATGGGTCCACGGTCAAATGACCACCCCTCATCACTACCAAACGCTCCCTAAAACACTTCAGGGAACGGCCCTTTCTAAATCGACCTGGTCCAGGTATCCTGGAAGGATATTGACCTCATCCCGTCAGTAGAGGATGCCTGGTTATTGTTTGAAAAGTGCTTTCCTCACCATCTTAAATAAGCATGCCCCATTCAAAAAATGTAGAACTAAGAACAGATATAGCCCTTGGTTCACTATAGACTTAACTGCCCTTGACCAGCACAAACACATCCTGTGGCGTACTGCATTAGCATCGAATAGCCCCTGCGATATGCAACTTTTCAGGGAAGTTAGGAACCAATATACACAGTCAATTTTAAAAAGCTAGCCTTTGCTTTTTTGGGAGAATAAGAGCATCTCCTCCCAGCTGCCCACTGCACTGAGGCTAGGAAACATTGTCACCGCCGATAAATCTACGATAATCGAGAATTTCAATAAGCATTTTCTAAGGCTTGCCATGCTTTCCACCTGGCTACCCATACCCAGGCCAACGGCTCTGGACCCCTACAAATCAGCTGGGCTAGACAATCTGGACCTTCTCTCCCTAAAATTATCCGCCACAATTGTTGCAACACCTATTACTAGCCTGTTCAACCTCTCTTTCGTATCTTCTGAGATCAAAGATTGAAAGCTCCGCAGTCATCCCCCTCTTCAAAGGGGGAGACAATCTAGACCCAAACTGCTACAGACCCATATCTATCCTGCCATGCCTTTCTAAAGTCTTCGAAAGCCAAGTTAACAAATAGATCACCGACCATTTTGAATCCCACCGTACCTTCTCCACTATGCAATTTGGTTTCCGAGCTGGTCATGGGTGCACCTCAGCCACACTCAAGGTCCTAAACAATATCATAACCGCCATTGATAAAAGACAGTACTGTGCAGCAGTCTTCATCGACCTGGCCAAGGCTTTCGACTCTGTCAATCACCGCATTCTTATCAGCAGACTCAATAGCCTTGGTTTCTCAAATTACTCCTCGCCTGGTTCACCAACTACTTCTCAGATAGAGTTGAGTGTGTCAAATCGGAGGGCCTGTTATCCGAACTCTGGCAGTCTCTATGGGGTGCCACAGGGTTCAATTCTCGACCAACTCTTTTCTCTGTATATATCAATGATGTCGCTCTTGCTGCTGGTGATTCTCTGATCCACCTCTACACAGACGCCATCATTCTGTATACTTCTGGCCCTTCTTTGGACACTTACCCTAGCGTCCCACATACCCTAGAGAGGTTGTGAGAACATAGCCCAGCAGACAAATCATTACAAACAGTAAATCAGCCAAGTAGAAGAGTTACACAAGTCAGAAAGAGATAAAAAAAAGAATCACTTACCTTTGATGATCTTCATATGGTTACACTCAGAAGACATTCATTTAGTCAATAAATGTTCCTTTTGTTCGATAAAGTCTCTCTTTATATCCGAAAACCTCCGTTTTGTATGCACGTTTTCTTCAGTAATCCACAGGCTCAAACGCAGTCACAAAAGGCAGACAAAAAAAATCCAAATTGTATCTGTAAAGTTCATAGAAACATGTCAAACAATGTTTATATTCAATCCTCAGGTTGTTTTTAGCCTAAGTAATCTATAAAATTTCATCCGGACAATAACGTTGTCAATATAAAAGGTAAACAAGAAAGGCTCTCTCTCACTCTCTCGGTCATGCGCATGAAAAAGTTCTGTGACACTGCAGGGTCCACTCATTCAGACTGCTCTTACTCCCTCATTTTTCAGAATACAAGCCTGAAACAATTTCTAAAGACTGTTGACATCTGGTGGAAGGCATAGGAACTGCAATTTGAGTCCCAAGTCGATGGATACTGTAATGGCATTGAATAGAAAACTACAACAACAACAAAAAATCCTGATTCCTGAATGGATTTTTCTCTGGTGTTCACCTGCCAAATCAGGTCTGTTATACCCACAGACATTATTTTAACAGTTTTGGAAACTTTAGAGTGTTTTCTATCCACATCTACTAAATCATAGGATATGCATATCTTCTGGGCCAGAGTAGAAGGTAATTTAATTTGGGCACGCTTTTCATCCAAAATTCCAAATTCCGCCCCCGACCCTAGAGAAGTTAACAAACCTCCAAACAAGCTTCAATGCCATACAACACTCCTTCCGTGGCCTCGAACTGCTCTTAAATGCTAGTAAAACTAAATGCATGCTCTTCAATCGATCACTGCCAGCACCCGCCCGACTAGCCTCACTACTTAGAATATGTGGACAACTACAAATACCTAGGTGTCTGGTTAAACTGTAAACTCTCCTCTCCTTCACATTAAGCATCTCCAATCTCCAATCCAAAATATAATCTAGAATAGGCCTCCTATTTCGCAACAAAGCCTCATTCACTCATGCTGCTAAACATATCCTTGTAAAACTAACAATTCAACGGCTCAGACACGATAAGTATGTGGCAGGGTCTACAGTCAATCACAGACTATAAAAGGACAACCAGCCGCATAGCGGACCAGATGTCTTGCACCCAGACAGACTAAACAACTTCTTTGCTCGCTTTGAGGACAACACAGTGCCACTGACAGCGCCCGCTACCAAAACTTGCGGGCTCTCCTTCACTGCAGTCGATGTGAGCAAAACATTTAAACGTGTCAACCCTCCCAAGGCTGCCGGCTCAGACGGCATCCCCAGCCGCGTCCTCAGAGCATGCGCAGAAAAGCTGGCTGGTGTATTTACGGACATATTCAATCCCTATCCCAGTCTGCGGATTCCCACATGCTTCAAGAGGGCCACCATTGTTCCTGTTCCCAAGAAAGCCAAGGTACTGAGCTAAATGACTACTGCTACTATGGCCAATACCAAAGAGCTGTCAAAGGACACCAGAAACAAAATTGTAGACCTGCACCAGACTGGGAAGACTGAATCTGCATAGGTAAGCAGCTTGATTTGAAGAAATCAACTGTGGGAGCAATTATTAGGAAATGGAAGACATACAAGACCACTGATAATCTCCCTCGATCTGGGGCTCCACACAAGATCTCACCCCGTGGGGTCAAAAATGATCACAAGAACAGTCAGCAAAAATCCCAGAACCACATGGGGGACCTAGTGAATGACCTGCAGAGAGCTGGGACCAAAGTAACAAAGCCTACCATCAGTAACACACTACGCCGCCAGGACTCAAATCCTGCAGTGCCAGACGTGTCCCCCTGCTTAAGCCAGTACATGTCCAGGCCCATCTGAAGTTTGCTAGAGAGCATTTGGATGATCCAGAAGAAGATTGGGAGAATGTCATATGGTCAGATGAAACCAAAATATAACTTTTTGGTAAAAACTCAACTCGTCGTGTTTGAAGAACAAAGAATGCTGAGTTGCATCCAAAGAACACCATACCTACTGTGAAGCATGGGGTGGAAACATCATGCTTTGGGGATGTTTTTCTGCAAAGGGACCAGGATGACGGATCCGTAAAGGAAAGAATGAATGGGGCCATGTATCGTGCGATTTTGAGTGAAAACCTCCTTCCATCAGCAAGGGCATTGAAGATGAAACGTGGCTGGGTCTTTCAGCATGACAATGATCCCAAACACACCGCCCGGGCAACGAAGGAGTGGCTTCGTAAGAAGCCTTTCAAGGTCCTGGAGTGGCCTAGCCAGTCTCCAGATCTCAACCCCATAGAAAATCTTTGGAGGGACTTGAAAGTCTGTGTTGCCCAGTAACAGCCCCAAAACATCACTGCTCTAGAGGAGATCTGTATGGAGGAATGTGCCAAAATACCAGCAACAATGTGTGAAAACCTTGTGAAGATTTACAGAAAACGTTTGACCTCTGTCATTGCCAACAAAGGGTATATAACAAAGTATTGAGATAAACTTTTGTTATTGACCAAATACTTATTTTCCACCCTAATTTGCAAATAAATTAATTAAAAATCCTACAATGTGATTTCCTGATTTCTTTTCCTCATTTTGTCTGTCATAGTTGAAGTGTACCTATGATGAAAATTACAGGCCTCTCTCATCTTTTTAAGTCGGAGAACTTGCACAATTGGTGGCTGACTAAATACTTTTTGCCCCATTGTAGATATTTCTATTGTGTTATTGACTGTATGTTTGTTTATCCCATGTGTAACTCTGTGTTGTTTTTGTCGCACTGCTTTGCTTTATCTCGACCAGGTCGCAGTTGTAAATGAGAACTTGTTCTCAACTGGCCTACCTGGTTAAATTTAAAAAATAAACAAACAATACCCGTAGTCATGTTAGCATTCAAATATATTGCCTTGTTATTGTATTGTATGACTTTTAATTTATTTTTTACTTTCGTAAATATTTTGGCAAAAGGCCATCGGAATGAAACCAGGTAAGAGGATGGGAGGTCAAAACCCAAACCTAATACATTTCTAGTTTTAATGTCACATGCTCAAATACAGTGAAATGCCTTTCTTACAAGCTTTCTTACAAGCTCAGTTGCAACTAACCTGATTCAGCTTATCAACCAGCTAATTATAAGAATCAGGTGCGTGAGATCAGGGTTGGAGAGAAACCCTACAGGGT
>NW_026286705.1:0-1777 GCF_023373465.1 Oncorhynchus keta | reverse complement strand
ATTTACATTTAAGTCATTTAGCAGACGCTCTTATCCAGAGCGACTTACAAATTGGTGCATTCACCTTATGACATCCAGTGGAACAGCCACTTTACAATAGTGCATCTAAATCTTTTAAGGGGGGGGGGGGAGAGAAGGATTACTTTATCCTATCCTAGGTATTCCTTAAAGAGGTGGGGTTTCAGGTGTCTCCGGAAGGTGGTGATTGACTCCGCTGTCCTGGCGTCGTGAGGGAGTTTGTTCCACCATTGGGGAGCCAGAGCAGCGAACAGTTTTGACTGGCCTGAGCGGGAAATGTACTTCCTCAGTGGTAGGGAGGCGAGCAGGCCAGAGGTGGATGAACGCAGTGCCCTTGTTTGGGTGTAGGGCCTGATCAGAGCCTGGAGGTACTAGGCAAGCACCATGGTCTTGTAGCGGATGCAAGCTTCAACTGGAAGCCAGTGGAGAGAGCGGAGGAGCGGGGTGACGTGAGAGAACTTGGGAAGGTTGAACACCAGACGGGCTGCGGCATTCTGGATGAGTTGTAGGGGTTTAATGGCACAGGCAGGGAGCCCAGCCAACAGCGAGTTGCAGTAATCCAGACGGGAGATGACAAGTGCCTGGATTAGGACCTGCGCCGCTTCCTGTGTGAGGCAGGGTCGTACTCTGCGGATGTTGTAGAGCATGAACCTACAGGAACGGGACACCGCCTTGATGTTAGTTGAGAACGACAGGGTGTTGTCCAGGATCACACCAAGGTTCTTAGCGCTCTGGGAGGAGGACACAATGGAGTTGTCAACCGTGATGGCGAGATCATGGAACGGGCAGTCCTTCCCGGGAGGAAGAGCAGCTCCGTCTTGCCGAGGTTCAACTTGAGGTGGTGATCCGTCATCCACACTGATATGTCTGCCAGACATGCAGAGATGCGATTCGCCACCTGGTCATCAGAAGGGGAAAGGAGAAGATTAATTGTGTGTCGTCTGCATAGCAATGATAGGAGAGACCATGTGAGGTTATGACAGAGCCAAGTGACTTGGTGTATAGCGAGAATAGGAGAGGGCCTAGAACAGAGCCCTGGGGGACACCAGTGGTGAGAGCGCGTGGTGAGGAGACAGATTCTCGCCACGCCACCTGGTAGGAGCGACCTGTCAGGTAGGACGCAATCCAAGCGTGGGCCGCGCCGGAGATGCCCAACTGGGAGAGGGTGGAGAGGAGGATCTGATGGTTCACAGTATCGAAGGCAGCCGATAGGTCTAGAAGGATGAGAGCAGAGGAGAGAGAGTTAGCTTTAGCAGTACGGAGCGCCTCCGTGATACAGAGAAGAGCAGTCTCAGTTGAATGACTAGTCTTGAAACCTGACTGATTTGGATCAAGAAGGTCATTCTGAGAGAGATAGCGGGAGAGCTGGCCAAGGACGGCACGTTCAAGAGTTTTGGAGAGAAAAGAAAGAAGGGATACTGGTCTGTAGTTGTTGACATCGGAGGGATCGAGTGTAGGTTTTTTCAGAAGGGGTGCAACTCTCGCTCTCTTGAAGACGGAAGGGACGTAGCCAGCGGTCAGGGATGAGTTGATGAGCGAGGTGAGGTAAGGGAGAAGGTCTCCGGAAATGGTCTGGAGAAGAGAGGAGGGGATAGGGTCGAGCGGGCAGGTTGTTGGGCGGCCGGCCGTCACAAGACGCGAGATTTCATCTGGAGAGAGAGGGAGAAAGAGGTCAGAGCACAGGGTAGGGCAGTGTGAGCAGAACCAGCGGTGTCGTTTGACTTAGCAAACGAGGATCGGATGTCGTCGACCTTCTTTT